>NC_092096.1:63709397-64009397 GCF_045679555.1 Salvelinus alpinus | reverse complement strand
ACGGTACCCTAGACACGTTGACCCCTGCTACGGTACCCTAGCCACGTTGACCCCTGCTACGGTACCCTAGCCACGTTGACCCCTGCTACGGTACCCTAGCCACGTTGACCCCTGCTACGGTACCCTAGCCACGTTGACCCCTGCTACGGTACCCTAGCCACGTTGACTCCTGCTACGGTACCCTAGCCACGTTGACTCCTGCTACGGTACCCTAGCCACGTTGACCCCTGCTACGGTACCCTAGACACGTTGACTCCTACGGTACCCTAGCCACGTTGACTCCTGCTACGGTACCCTAGCCACGTTGACTCCTGCTACGGTACCCTAGCCACGTTGATTCCTGCTACGGTACCCTAGCCACGTTGACCCCTGCTACGGTACCCTAGACACGTTGACCCCTGCTACGGTACCCTAGACATGTTGATCAACTGCATGTCAGTACTGTGAACACAGAGGGAGGAGAGTGAGGTTTATTATTAGTAGTGGGGTGGTGTTGGGGGCATTTACTGGTTACGGCTGGTGTTACCGGCTGATGTTACCGGCTGGTGTTACAAGGACTAGTACTAATGTGAAGGGGGAAAAACGTTTCCAATAATAACACTTAAAGGTAGACTCCGCGAGATGATGTAGATGCAAAGTAAACAGCAGTATTGGGTCAATTTCCACAACTACTAAAGAGCTTTGAAGCACGAGGCTAAACTTCTCAGCTGTTTTGGTCGGGTAGCTACCACGTTGTAGCAGGGTGACGCACACCTGTGCACACGTTAGAATACTCTGTGTGACTGTTAGAGAGCAAAGTCATGCATCGCGCTCATCCCAATATCTTTGGTGCTTCCTGCCGAAACATCATTTCACAGAGTCTACCTTTAACTTAAATTCTCCATCTTTCAGGATATTCCTTGGAGACAGTCATATTGACATAAGGTTAGTCCAGGAAGTGGAGACATTTCTCTATAAACACACAGTGAGCTGTTTCTCAGCATGGCTGTGGTGAGGTGGAGGTGTAAAAGCCACAGTGTATCTCCAGCAGAGCACACTGACACCACATACTGGAAACTCATTTCATCAGACATCAAAACCAGCCAAAGTGGATCTCAGTAATGGAGTAGTTCTACTGTGTTCAAGGTTCAGAGAGAATGAGGACTTATTGATGACGGATGGAATCCAAAGAGAAAACCGGTTACGTCAGTGCTGCATTGGAATACACAGATGTAAGCACATAAACACCCACCCACAAACACACAAACACACAAACACCCACACACAAACACCCACACACGAAGCGAAAGTGCCAGGTGGGGTGATCAAATGTATCAGAGGTATGAGTCATCCTGATGGAGTAATGGAGGCCTGCCACTCATCTCTCTCCCCCTCCCTGGAGGCCTGCCGCCCGTCTCTCCCTCCCCACGGTGGCCTGCCGCCCGTCTCTCCATGGAGGCCTGGTGCTCGCCTCTCCCACACTACACATACTGGCTGTTTACATAGAGCAGTGTCCCAAATTGCATTCTATTCCCTAGATAGTGCACTACTTTGACCAGTAGCGATATGGCTCTAGTTGAAAGTAGTGCACTGTCTAGGGAATGGGGCACCATTTGAAACTCACACGTAGGCTAACGTAGGACTCCGAGCCAGTCCGTTTATAGCCCAAGGTCCAATGTGTTTCTATCACCTTCCACCATAGGACAGAGAGAAGCAATGGTTTCTGATAAAACGGTCATAATTTGGCCTTAAGGACCCTTGTGCTTCCAAAGAAAAGCACCAATATATATCACTATTCAGGGCCATTACCACTGATACACACGAAGGCCGACGAGGAACTCATCAAGTGTGTGAGCTTATGAAATGAAGCCGGAACGTACGTGTCTGTGTGTGTGTGTGTGCTACTACTACTACTACTAATGAAGCTGGAACGTGTGTGTGTGTGTGTGTGTGCTACTACTACTACTACTAATGAAGCTGGAACGTGTGTGTGTGTGTGTGTGTGTGCTACTACTACTACTACTAATGAAGCTGGAACGTGTGTGTGTGTGTGTGTGTGCTACTACTACTACTACTACTTACGTAGCCCACGTCTGGCCTATAGCAGGTGTACGCTCCTAGAATGCTGTGCAGCACGTCGTAGTACGGACCTCCCTGTCGAAACACAGGTGATATTTTAACTAATACAAACACATACATTTTAGTCATTTAGCAGACACTCTTATCCAGAGCCACTTACAGTTGGTGCATCTTAAGACAGCTAGGTGAGACAACATATCAGTCATAGAAAGTACATGTTCCCTCTAAGTAGCTATCAGCAAAGTCAGTGCAAGTAGGAAACGACAAGTGGATATATAAAAACGTCCCTTTTTCAGGACCCTGTCTTTTAAAGATACAGTTGAAGTCGGAAGTTTACATACACTTAGGGTGGAGTCATTAAAACTTGTTTTTCAACCACTCCACAAATTTCTTGTTAACAAACTATAGTTTTGGCAAGTCGGTTAGGACATCTACTTGGTGCATGACACAAGTAATTTTTCCAACAATTGTTTACAGACAGATTATTTCACTTTTTATTCACTGTATCACAATTCCAGTGGGTCAGAAGTTTACATACACTAAGTTGACTGTGCCTTCAAACAGCTTGAAAAATTCCAGAAAATGATGTCATGGCTTTAGAAGCTTCTGATAGGCTAATTGACATAATTTGAGTCAATTGGAGGTGTACCTGTGGATGTATTTCAAGGCCTACCTTCAAACTCAGTGCCTCTTTGCTTGACATCATGGGAAAATCAAAAGAAATCAGCCAAAAAATTGAAGACCTCCACAAGTCTGGTTCATCCTTGGGAGCAATTTCCAAATGCCTGAAGGTACCACGTTCATCTGTACAAACAATAGTAAGCAAGTATAAACACCATCGGACCACACCGTCATACAGCTCAGGAAAGAGACACATTCTGTCTCCTAGAGATGAACGTACCTTGGTGCGAAAAGTGCAAATCAATCCCAGAACAACAGCAAAGGACCTTGTGAAGATGCTGGAGGAAACAGGTACAAATGTATCTATATCCACAGTAAAATGAGTCCTATATCGACATAACCTGAAAGGCCGCTCAGCAAGGAAGAAGCCACTGCTCCAAAACCGCCATAAAAAAGCCAGACTACGGTTTGCAACTGCACATGGAGACAAAGAGCCTACTTTTTGGAGAAATGTCCTCTGGTCTGATGAAACAAAAATAGAACTGTTTGGCCATAATGACCATCGTTATGTTTGGAGGAAAAAAGGGGGAGGCTTGCAAGCCAAAGAACACCATCCCAACCGTGAAGCACAGGGGTGGCAGCATCATGTTGTGGGGTGCTTTGCTGCAGGAGGGACTGGTGCACTTCACAAAATAGATGGCATCATGAGGGAGGACATTTATGTGGATATATTGAAGCAACAGCTCAAGACATCAGTCAGGAAATTAAAGCTTGGTCACAAATGGGTCTTCCAAATGGACAATGACCCCAAGCATACTTCCAAAGTTGTGGCAAAATGGCTTAAGGACAACAAAGTCAAGGTATTGGAGTGGCCATCACAAATCCCTGACCTCAATCCTATAGAAAATTTGTGGGCAGAACTGAAAAAGCATGAGCGAATAAGGAGGCCTACAAACCTGACTCAGTTACACCAGCTCTGTCAGGAGGAATGGGCCAAAATTCACCCAACCTATTGTGGGAAGCTTGTGGAAGGCTACCCGTAACGTTTGACCCAAGTTAAACAATTTAAAGGCAATGCTACCAAATACTAATTGAGTGTATGTAAACTTCTGACCCACTGGGAATGTGATGAAATAAATAAAAGCTGAAATAAATAATTCTCTCTACCATTATTCTGACATTTCACATTCTTAAAATAAAGTGGTGATCCTAACTGACCTAAGACAGATTTATATTAGGTTTAAATGTCAGGAATTGTGAAAAACTGAGATTAAATGTATTTGGCTAAGGTGTATGTAAACTTCCGACTTCAACTGTAATTCGTAAAAATCTAAATAACTTCAGATCTTCCTTGAAAAGGGTTTAAACACTGTTTCCCATGCTTGTTCAATGAGCCATAAACAATTAATGAACATGCACCTGTGGAACGGTCGTTAAGAGACTAACAGCTTACAGATGGTAGGCAATTAAGGTCACAGTTATGAAAACTTAGGACACTAAAGAGGCCTTTCTATTGACTCTGAAAAACACCAAAAGAAAGATGCCCAGGGTCCCTGCTCATCTGCGTGAACGTGCCTGAGGCATGACAACTGCAGATGTGGCCAGGGCAATAAACTGCACTGTACATACTGTGAGCCGCCTAAGACAGCGCTACAGGGAGACAGGACGGACAGCTGATCGTCCTCGCAATGGCAGACCACGTCTAACACCTGCACAGGATCGGTACATCCGAACACCTGCGGGACAGGTACAGGATGGCAACAACAACTGCCCGAGTTACACCAGGAACGCACATCCCTCCATCAGTGCTCAGACTGTCCGCAATAGGCTGAGAGAGGCTGGACTGAGGGCTTGTAGTCCTGTTGTAAGGCAGGTCCTCACCAGACATCACCGGCAACGACGTTGCCCATGGGCACAAACCCACCGTTGCTGGACCAGACAGGACTGGCAAAAAGTGCTCTTCACTGATGAGTCGAGATTTGTCTCACCAGGGGTGATGGTCGGATTCGCGTTTATTGTCAAAGAAATGAGCGTTACACTGAGGCCTGTACTCTGGAGCGGGATCAATTTGGAGGTGGAGGGTCCGTCATGGTCTGGGGTGGTGTGTCACAGCATCATCGGACTGAGCTTGTTGTCATTGCAGGTAATCTCAACGCTGTGCGTTACAGGGAAGACATCCTCCTCCATCATGTGGTACCCTTCCTGCAGGCTCATCCTGACATGACCCTTCAGCATGACAATGCCACCAGCCATAATGCTCGTTCTGTGCGTGATTTCCTGCAAGACAGGGATGTCAGTGTTCTGCCATGGCCAGTGAAGAACCCGGATCACAATCCCATTGAGTACGTCTGGGATCTGTTGGATCGGAGGGTGAGGGCTAGAGCCATTCCCCCCTGAAATGTCAGAGAACTTGCAGGGGTCTTGGTGGAAGAGTGGGGTAACATCTCACAGCAAGAACTGGCAAATCTGGTGCAGTCCATGAGGAAGAGATGCACTGCAGTACTTAATGCAGCTGGTGGCCACACCAGATACTGACTGTTACTTTTTATTTTGACTCCCCCCCCCCCCCTTTGTTTAGGGACACATTATTCCATTTCTGTTAGTCACATGTCTGTGGAACATGTTCAGTTTATGTCTCAGTTGTTGAATCTTATGTTCATACAAATATTTACACAAGTTTGCTGAAAATAAACACAGCTGACAGTGAGAGGACGTTTCTTTTTTTGCTGAGTTTACATAGGCGTACAGAGGCCCATTATCAGCAACCATCACTCCTGTGTTCCAACGGCACGCTGTGTTTGCTAATCCAAGTTGATCATTTTAAAAGGCTAATTGATCATTAGAAAACCCTTCTGCAATTATGTTAGCACAGCTGAAAACTGTTGTTCTGATTAAAGAAGCAATAAAACTGTCCTTCTTTAGACGAGTTGACTATCTGGAGCATCAGCATTTGTGGGTTCGATTACAGGCTCAAAACAGCCAGAAACAAAGACCTTTCTTCTGAAACTCCTCAGTCTATTCTTGTTCTGAGAAATGAAGGCTATTCCATGCGAGAAATTGCCAAGAAACTGAAAATCTCGTACAACGCTGTGTAATATTCCCTTCACAGAACAGTGCAAATTGGCTCTAACCAGAATAGAAAGAGGAGTGGGATGCCCCGGTGCACAACTGAGCAAGAGGACAAGTACATTAGAGTGTCTAGTTTGAGAAAGACACCTCACAAGTCCTCAACTGGCAGCTTCATTAAATAGTACCCGCAAAACACCAGTCTCAACATCAACAGTGAAGAGGCGACTCCTGGATGCTGGCCTTCCACTTGAATTCTATATAAATCAGACAGTCACCATAACACCTCCTCCTCCATGCTTCACGGTGGGAACCACACATGTGGAGATCATCTGTTCAACAACTCCGCGTCAAACAAAGACACGGCTTTTGGAACTAAAAAAATCTCAAATTTGAACTCATCCGACCAAAGGACAGATTTCTACTGGTCTAATTGCTCGTGTTTCTTGGCCCAAGCAAGTCTCTTCTTATTTTTGGTGTCCTTTAGTAGTGGTTTCTTTGCAGCAATTCGACCATGAAAGCCTGATTCACACAGTCTCCTCTGAACAGTTGATGTTGAGATGTGTACTTGAACTCTGTGAAGCATTCATTTGGCCTGCAATCTGAGGTGCAGTTAACTCTAATGAACTTATCCTCTGCAGCAGAGGTAACTCTGGGTCTTCCTTTCCTGTGGCGGTCCTCATGAGAGGCAGTTTCATTGAAATTCATTCCATGTGACTACCTCATGAAGCTGATGAAGAGTGTGCAAAGCTGTCAAGGCAAAGGGTGGCTACTTTGAAGAATCTAAAATATGTTTAGATTTTTGTAATAGTTTTTTGGTTACTACATGATTCCATATGTGTTATTTCATAGTTTTGATATCTTCACTATTATTTTACAAATGTAGAAAATAGTAAAAATAAAGAAAAACCTTGAATGAGTAGGTGTGTTAAACTTTTGACTGGTACGATTTTTGAGATTCCCGGAGGTGGCAGAACGGAGTACTCTGGTTGGGATGTAGGGTTTGAGCATAGCCTGAAGGTGAGGGGAAGTTCCCCTACATTGACTGTTTCAACACAACAACAATCTCACCCACACACTGAGATAGGTGACGTTCACATAACCACTTACGAGAGGAAGGTATGCTGACCAAAAATATAAAATGCAACATTTCAAAAATGTTACTGAATTACAGTTCCTATAAGGAAATCAGTCAATTGAAATAAATTCATTTGGCTCTTATCTTAATACACTGTATATAGATTTTTCGATTGTTATTGACTGTAGTTTTGTTTATTCCATGTGTAACTCTGTGTTGTTTTTTGTTGCACTGCTTTGCTTTATCTTGACCAGGTCGCAGTTGTAAATGAGAACTTGTTCTCAACTGGTCTACCTGGTTAAATAAATCTTTGGATTTCACATGATTTTTTTTTTTTTTTTTTATTTAACCTTTATTTAACCAGGTAGGCAAATTGAGAACACGTTCTCATTTACAATTGCGACCTGGCCAAGATAAAGCAAAGCAGTTCGACACATACAACAACACATAGTTACACATGGAGTAAAACAAACATATAGTCAATAATACAGTAAAAAAAAAAAAAATAAAAAAAAAAATAAGTCTATATACAATGTGAGCAAGTGAGGTGAGATAAGGGAGGTGAAGGCAAACAAATATATGTATAAATAAATAAAAATATAAAAGGCCATGGAGGCGAAGTGAGTACAACACAGCAAGTAAAATAAAAACTAAAAATAAAATTAAAAAAAATAAATTAAAAATAAATAAAAATAAAACAATGGAATGGTTGGTTTGCAGTGGAAGAAAGTGCAAAGTAGAGACAGAAATAATGGGGTGCAAAGGAGCAAAATAAATTAATAAATAAATACAGTAGGTAAAGAGGTAGTTGTTTGGGCTAAATTGTAGATGGGTTATGTACAGGTGCAGTAATCTATGAGCTGCTCTGACAGCTGGTGCTTAAAGCTAGTGAGGGAGATAGGTGTTTCCAGTTTCAGAGATTTTTGTAGTTCGTTCCAGTCATTGGCAGCAGAGAACTGGAAGGAGAGGCGTCCAAAGGAAGAATTGGTTTTGGGGGTGACTAGAGAGATATACCTGCTGGAGCGCGTGCTACAGGTAGGTGCTGCTATGGTGACCAGCGAGCTGAGATAAGGGGGGACTTTACCTAGCAGGGTCTTGTAGATGACCTGGAACCAGTGGGTTTGGCGACGAGTATGAAGCGAGGGCCAGCCAACGAGAGTGTACAGGTCGCAGTGGTGGGTAGTAAATGGGGCTTTGGTGACAAAACGGATGGCACTGTGATAGACTGCATCCAATTTATTGAGTAGGGTTTTGGAGGCTATTTTGTAAATGACATCACCGAAGTCGAGGATTGGTAGGATGGTCAGTTTTACAAGGGTATGTTTGGCAGCATGAGTAAAGGATGCTTTGTTGCGGAATAGGAAGCCAATTCTAGATTTGACTTTGGATTGGAGATGTTTGATGTGAGTCTGGAAGGAGAGTTTACAGTCTAACCAGACACCTAGGTATTTGTAGGTGTTCACATATTCTAAGTCAGAGCCGTCCAAAGTAGTGATGTTGGACAGGCGGGCAGGAGCAGGCAGTGATCGGTTGAAGAGCATGCATTTGGTTTTACTTGTATTTAAGAGCAGTTGGAGGCCACGGAAGGAGAGTTGTATGGCATTGAAGCTCGCCTGGAGGGTTGTTAACACAGTGTCAAAAGAAGGGCCAGAAGTATACAGAATAGTGTCGTCTGCGTAGAGGTGGATCAGAGAATCACCAGCAGCAAGAGCGACATCATTGATGTAAACAGAGAAGAGAGTCGGTCCAAGAATTGAACCCTGTGGCACCCCCATAGAGACTGCCAGAGGCCCGGACAACAGACCCTCCGATTTGACACACTGAACTCGATCAGAGAAGTAGTTGGTGAACCAGGCGAGGCAATCATTAGAGAAACCAAGGCTGTCGAGTCTGCCAATGAGGATGTGGTGATTGACAGAGTCAAAGGCCTTGGCCAGGTCAATGAATACGGCTGCACAGTATTGTTTCCTATCGATGGCGGTTACGATATCGTTTATGACCTTGAGCGTGGCTGAGGTGCACCCATGACCAGCTCTGAAACCAGATTGCATTGCGGAGAAGGTGTGGTGGGATTCGAAATGGTCGGTAATCTGTTTGTTGACTTGGCTTTCGAAGACCTTAGAAAGGCAGGGTAGGATAGATATAGGTCTGTAGCAGTTAGGGTCAAGGGTGTCCCCCCTTTGAAGAGGGGGATAACCGCAGCTGCTTTCCAATCTTTGGGGATCTCAGACGACACGAAAGAGAGGTTGAAGAGGCTAGTAATAGGGGTGGCAACAATTTCAGCAGATAGTTTTAGAAAGAAAGGGTCCAGATTATCTAGCCCGGCTGATTTGTAAGGGTCCAGATTTTGCAGCTCATTTAGAACATCAGCTGACTGTATTTGGGAGAAAGAGAAATGGGGAAGGCTTGGGCGAGTAGCAGAGGGGAGGGCAGTGCTGTTGTCCGGGGTAGGGGTAGCCAGGTGGAAGGCATGGCCAGCCGTAGAAAAATGCTTATTGAAATTCTCAATTATAGTGGATTTGTCGGTGGTGACAGTGTTTCCTATCTTCAGAGCGGTTGGAAGCTGGGAGGAGGTGTTCTTATTCTCCATGGACTTTACGGTGTCCCAGAACTTTTTTGAATTTGTGTTGCAGGAAGCAAATTTCTGCTTGAAAAAGCTAGCCTTGGCTGTTCTAACTGCCTGTGTATATTGGTTTCTGGCTTCCCTGAAAAGTTGCATATCACGGGGGCTGTTCGATGCTAATGCAGAACGCCATAGGATGTTTTTCTGTTGGTTAAGGGCAGTCAGGTCAGGAGAGAACCAAGGGCTATATCTGTTCCTGGTTCTAAATTTCTTGAATGGGGCATGCTTATTCAAGATGGTGAGGAAGGCATTTAAAAAAAAAAAATGATTAGGCAGGGGTGCAGCCATGGGTGGGCCTGGGAGGGACACCCACTTGGGAGCCAGGCCCAGCCAATCAGAATGAGTTTCTCCCCTACAAAATTACTTCATTACAGACAGAAATACTCCTCAGTTTCATCAGCTGTCCGGATGGCTGGTCTCAGACAATCCCGCAGGTGAAGAATCCGGATGTGGTGTCCTGGGCTGGTGTGGTTACATGCGGTCTGCGGTTGTGAGGCCATTAGACATACTGCCAAATTCTCTAAAACGACGTTGGAGGCGGCTTATGGTAGAGAAATTAACATTAAATTCTCTGGCAACAGTTCTGGTGGACATCCCTGCAGTCAGCATGCCAATTGAATGTCTGTGGCATTGTCTTGTGACAAAACTGCACATTTTAGAGTGGCTTTTTATTTTCCCCAGCACAAGGTGCACCTGTGTAATGATCATGCTGTTTAAAATCAGCTTCTTGATATTATAAACCTGTCAGGTGGATGGATTTTCTTGGCAAAGGAGAAATGCTCACTAACAGGGATGTAAACAAATTTGTGCACAAAATTTGAAAGAAATAAGCTTTTTTTTCTGGGATCTTTGATTTGAGCTCATGAAACATGGGACCAACACTTTACATGTTGCGTTTATATTTTTTGTTCAGTATAGAGATAGATTCATTTAGTCGACTAATATCTTAATAATAAAAACCATTTAGCAAACGCTTTTATCCAAAGCAACTTACAGTTATGCGTGCATACAGTTTATGTACAGGTGGTCCCGGGAATTGAACTCACTATCCTGGTGTTGCAAGCGCCATGCACACCAACTGAGCTATAGAGGACCACAACTGAATACAGAGTGGACACAAGAGATCCTCGATGATGTCAAACAGTTGTGCTTGTAGTCCACTGACCTGTTGGAAGATGCAGAGATGGGGAAAGGTTCTGGAGATGTCCAGCTTGATCAGCTCCAGACTGGCCTCTCTGTCCGCCAGAGATGAACCTGCATCTACACACACACACACACACACACACACACACACACTTCCTTTAACCAACTCTCATGTTCCCTAACCTTCTGTAGGATTTTTTGGGATTCAATGCAACTCAGATTTAAATTCTCAGCCCTTTGTGAGTGAGGTCAAACGTTTCCAATAGCACTTCAGAGAAAGAAGGGGATAAAGATGGAGAGACGAAGGGAGACGAAAGAGAAGTCTTCTCTACCTTCAGTCACTGGTTCTGTAGGCATAGACTTCCACTTGTCCCTGGCCCTGGCCAGACAGATGTTGTACAGCTCTGTGGAAGAATACATCACAACACTGATCACTATGTACATACATACACACACACACTCTAAAACCTGCCATTGAACACTCCGTTGCTACAATTAACATGGAAGTAAACTACAGCATTACTGTCATAGTCCCTCTATCTAAAAGCCTTCCGCTGCAGCACATCAGGCCTGGACAGCCTCAAGGTCTTCTCTCCAGTACCAACGAGCTATTCAGTGTCTCAGTGGTGCTGTGCTTATCTACAGGCCTTGTCCCTGCTGCCCTCTAGTGAGAATAACTGAGGAGAGAGAGGAGCGAGAGAGGTGTGTGATATATGATCCCATTTGGTTTGGATGTAACTGACAGAATGGGCCACCAGAGGGGGTGGTTTTTCACTGAGTCATGCTGAAATTGAGACCTCTGGTATCTACAGTATTCTAAGTCCTCTTTTTCCACACACACACAAAAGGCAATATGGGGTGTGTATAATTCAGTAGCCTCTCTAAGACCTACAGTGAGGTGTGTGTCCTACCGTGAGTGATGTTGAGCTCATTGCCCACCGCCAGGCTCCAGACCTTGCCCCTGACGCTAGGGGGCACACCCTGCCACCAGAGATCCCTGACCCGCCGAGAGTTACACATGGTGCTCCAGTTGGGCAGAATCTCCTGGTTCCAGGTCTGGGCGGCGTTGCCAATGCTCTCTTCTACCTTACACCTGAGCTCCAGCTGCTTCCTCCTCTTCTGGGCCTCCTTGAGCTCTACGGAGGCAGAGAGGGGGAGCGAGGCAGAGAGGGGGAGCGAGGCAGAGAGGGGGGGAGGCAGAGAGGGGGAGCGAGGGGGAGCGAGGCAGAGGGGGAGCGAGGCAGGGAGGGGGAGCGAGGCAGGGAGGGGGAGCGAGGCAGGGAGGAGAGCGAGGCAGAGAGGGGAGCGAGGCAGGGAGAAGAGACCGTTAGATTACAATATCTATTACATTACCATGATATAGTGTCCTTCTAGGACCACTGATCTGCAGGGATGTCATGGCTGTGAAACAGTACAGTGGGAACCAATCCAGTCAGTTTTCATGACGGAGCGGGGACAAGAAATTGCAGCGATTATAAAAGTATCCAAGGCTGCTTTTACACAGGCAGCCCAATTCGGATATTTTTACTACTTTTTCCCCAATCATATCCAATCACACATTCTTTTGGCAAAAGATCAGAATTGGGCTGCCTGTGTAAACGTAGCCTAAAAAGCTGGAGAAGTGGAAAGGCATCCGTTCCTTTTGACTATAAGTGATCATGACAGCTAGGAGAACTTCTCGAGCCCTGGGAGAGGGCATGTCCCTATGAAAGAGGTATGATCCAGATGAATGAATAAATCATGAACAGTCACCTCTCTTCTTGGCCTGGGCCACCATCTCCTCATACTGTTGTCTGTGTTTCTGGGCCTCCTCCGCAGGCTTGGCTGGCAGATTACTGCAACACACACACACACATTGTAGTGAGTGACTGTGTGCGTGCGTGCGTGGTTTGAACTTGGTGCCTTGCATTATTCATGGTGGTTGAGCTGCTGGTGTATTGGTGGAGAAGGCAGGCAATGGAAAGAATGAGTGAGGGAGGGATGGAGAGGGGGAGGGGGGGTGGAGAGAGACCTTGAGTGACCTTGGCCTGGTCTCAGATGATTGCTTCACTAAGCCAACCCTCCTGTTGATCTGACACACCCTAACCCACACCTTACACCTCTAAATATTCTATATGTTTACCATTTGTTTGCATAACATGCTTTCACTCGGAAAATGTGTGTTCACAGCAGGGAGGCCCACTCGAAGCTGCGAGACAGAGCGCGAGACCGAGACAGAGAGAGAGAGGCCGAGACAGACAGAGAGAATAGACAGACAGAGAGAATAGACAGACAGAGAGAATAGACAGACAGAGAGAATAGACAGACAGAGAGAATAGACAGACAGAGAGAATAGACAGACAGAGAGAATAGACAGACAGAGAGAATAGACAGACAGAGAGAATAGACAGACAGAGAGAATAGACAGAGAGAATAGACAGAGAGAATAGACAGAGAGAATAGACAGACAGAGATAGAGATAGAGATAGAGAGAGAGAGATAGAGAGAGAGAGACACACTAAACTGCCAGCAGCCTCTAACTAAACTACCTCTCATAAGAGTTAGGAAACCACATGGGTTAGTTAGTCTGGCATGAAGGAGACAGAATGAGAGACGAGAGGAGAGACCGAGACAAAGTACAGGCTCAGTGAGCACAGCCTTGCCACTGAGAAGGGTAGACACAGGAAAACCTGGCTCCCTGTATGAACCCTTATTCAAGGTTTCAAAGACATCTCTGATGAGAATAGGCTCCTGTCCTGTTGGGGGAGGACGCAGAGAGCTATGGGTTGGCAGCGCACAACATTGCTGGCTGCCATAAGATGAGGGACAGTGTCTGAAAGACCAAACAACCTGCACATGTCCTCTATGCTTATTGTTATTGTTCAATTTATGGTTATTTTGATCCTTGGTTATTGTTGTTCCGTTGACAATTTTGATTCTTATTATTTTCATATTGTAAATATCCAAAGTAAGCTTTGGCAATATGTACAGTCGTGGCCAAAAGTTTTGAGAATGACACAAATATTCATTTTCAAAGTCTGCTGCCTCAGTTTGTATGACGGCAATTTGCATATACTCCAGAATGTTATGAAGAGTGATCAGATGAATTGCAAAGTCCCTCTTTGCCATGCAAATGAACTGAATCCCCCCGAAACTTTTCCACTGCATTTCAGCCCTGCCACAAAAGGACCAGATGACATGTCTCGTTAACACAGGTGTGAGTGTTGATGAGGACAAGGCTGGAGATCATTCTGTCATGCTGATTGAGTTCGAATAACAGACTGGAAGCTTCAAAAGGAGGGTTGTGCTTGGAATCATTGTTCTTCATCTGTCAACCATGGTTACCTGCAAGGAAACACATGCCATCGTCATTGCTTTGCACAAAAAGGGCGTCACGGGCAAGGATATTGCTGCCAGTAAGATTGCACCTAAATCAACCATTTATCGGATCATCAAGAACTTCAAGGAGAGCGGTTCAATTGTTGTGAAGGCGGCTTCAGGGCGCCCAAGAAAGTCCAGAAAGCTCCAGGACCGTCTCCTAAAGTTGATTCAGCTGCAGGATCGGGGCACCACCAGTACAGAGCTTGGTCAGGAATGGCAGCAGGCAGGTGTGAGTGCATCTGCTCGCACAGTGAGGCGAAGATTTTGAGGTTGGCCTGGTGTCAAGAAGGGCAGCAAAGAAGCCACTTCCTCTCCAGGAAAAACATCAGGGACAGACGGATATTCTGCAAAAGGTACAGGGATTGGACTGCTGAGGACTGGGGTAAAGTCATTTTCTCTGCTGAATCCCCTTTCTGATTGTTTGGGGCATCCGGAAAAAAGCTTGTCCGGAGAAGACAAGGTGAGCGCTACCATCAGTCCTGTGTCATGCCAACAGTAAAGCATCCTGAGACCATTCTTGTGTGGGGTTGCTTCTCAGCCAAGGGAGTGGGCTCACTCACAATTTTGCCTAAGAACACAGCCATGAATAAAGAATGGTACCAACACATCCTCTGAGAGCAACTTCATCCAACCATCCAGGAACAGTTTGGTGACGAACAATGCCTTTTCCAGCATGATGGAGCACCTTGCCATATTGCATAAGGCAAAAGTGATAACTAAGTGGCTCGGGGAACAAAACATTTATATTTTGGGTCCATGGCCAGGAAACTCACCAGACCTTAATCCCATTGAGAACTTGTGGTCAATCCTCAAGAGGCGGGTGGACAAACAAAAACCTACAAATTCTGACAAACTCCAAGCATTGATTATGCAGGAATGGGCTGCCATCAGTCAGGATGTGTCCCAAATATTGACTCTTTGCATCAACTTCATGTAATTGTCAATTAAAGCATTTGACACGTATGAAATGCTTGTAATTATACTTCACTATTCCATAGTAACATCTGACAATAAGACACTGAAGCAGCAAACTTTGTGGAAATTAATATTTGTGTCATTCTCAAAACTTTTGGCCACACCCGTACATTGTTTTAATACATTCTAAGGCTGCATGATGCGACGCTAATGATGACTTGAAAAAAGTTGCACGAAAAGGCATAAGCTCTGCCTTGTGCAGGTTGCACACGCCTCGAATTTCCCAGCAGCATCCCCTTGTGTGGCCGTAATGCCCTCTAAAAAGATCCATGCCTTTTGCAGACAGTGGTCCTTGTGCCGAATATAATAATTATAATTATCTTCTCCCGGCTGCGTGCTCCGAAGCATCTCTTACTTACACGGCTCTCTCTCATATCTCAATTCTTATTAGCCAACGCCCGTCACGTGATCGGGTCCTTCTCACAATTGAATTGAAGACGGACACGTCGGACACGCACCTGCCACGTCCTTATCGAATTCCGACGCGCAAATTGAAGATGTTGGAAAAACTGTCCACATGTACTTTTCATCAGTCAACAAGATGAGTAGGCCTAACGAACAGCAAAAGCACTAGCCCATGTCAATCTACTATCCCCCATAGTAGAAAAGTCGACATATTCTGTGTGAGAAAGAAATCTTCCAAGCATAGTCTGGGACAGTTGTGGGAGGCGACAGATCCCAAATGAATACAAACACCAGCATCAACAAACTTTTAAAAAGCAATGCGGCTGACGCAACAGATCAAAACGTTTAGCTTAAAATGTTAAACTATTAGGCTATTTCTTCATATCATAAGCGCAGCAATCGCACATGGCAGCTAATGTTCCAAAATGCAATCAATGATTAGAGGGACAATAGAGTGCCGAGTACCAGGCAGTTAGCAAGTTTGGTAGGCTACTAATGACCATCAGCATCAGAGCATGGAGAAGCCTAATAACAGTGACTAAACGGTCACGTGGAATTTGACTGCCGTCATGACTACCGGTTACAGTAACAGCCCTACACCAGGCACCTACTACCATACGGCGTTCAAAGGTCCGTCAATCTTGTCCATTCACCCTCTGAATGGCGGGCGCACACACACACACCCGTCTCAATTGTCTCACGGCTTAAAAATACTTCTTTAACCTGTCTCCTCCCCTTCATCTACACTGATTGAAGTGGATTTAACAAGTGACATCAATAAGGGATCACAGCTTTCACCTGGAGTCACCTGGTCAGTTCTATCTCATGGAATACTCAGTGAATACTTTTTATAAACTGGGTGGTTCGAGCCCTGAATTCTGACTGGCTGAAAATTAACCTTAATTTAAATAGGCACGTCAGTTAAAAACAAATTCTTATTTATAATGACGGCCTACCCCGGCCAAACCTGGACGACGCTGGGTCAATTGTGCGCTGCCCTATGGGACTCCCAATCCCGACCGGGTGTGATACAGCCTGGAATCGAACCAGAATCTGTAGTGATGCCTTAGACCGCTGCGCCACTCGTGACTATATCAGACCGTATACCACAGGTATGACAAAACATTTCTTGTTACTGCTCTAATTAGGTTGGTAACCAGTTTATAATAGCAATAATGTACCTCGGAGGTTTGTGATATAAGGCCAACATACCACGGCTAAGGGCTGTATCCAGGCACTCCGTGTTGCGTCGTGCTTAAGAACAGCCCTTAGCCGTGGTATATTGGCCAATATACCACATGTCCTCAGGCCTTATTACTTAAATATACTCGGTGTATATTTGCTGTGTATGTGAAAGAGAAAACGAGCCCTAGCCAAGTCATCCACGGAGGGCAGCTCTGTAGAGAACAGGGAAAGAGCCGGGCTGGCATCATGTTGATCATGGTTAGACAGTCAATCCTCCAAAAAGGGAAATGAAAGACTATATCCATGACTCAACAGTAGAAACAATACACCCTCTCCTGCCAAGCTGCTCCATCACCCTCTGAATGGCACACATACATAATCCATGTCTCAAATGTATGCAGGCTTAAAAATCCTTCTTTAACCCGTCTCCTCCCCCTTCATCTACACTGACTGAAGTGGATTTAACAAGTGACATCAACAAGGGATCACAGCTTTCACCCGGTCAGTTCAATGTCATGGAATACTCATTGAATACTCCTGCTGTGGTTTTATGACTGTACAGAATTAATAAACAGTTTGTTGCCCCAATCTTTCCTTCAATAATGCCCAGAGTCAGGTAATACCAGAGAAGTACACCAGACTGTATAAGAGGGTCCTATGTGTCTGTGTGAACCCTGTCTAGTATAAGTGTGTGTGTGTGTGTGTGTGTGTGTGAACCCTGTCTAGTATAAGTGTGTGTGTGTGTGTGTGTGTGTAAACCCTGTCTATTATAAGTGTGTGTGTGTGTGTAAACCCTGTCTATTATAAGTGTGTGTGTGTGTGTGTGAACCCTGTCTAGTATAAGTGTGTGTGTGTGTTACGTACGCAGGGCGAGCCTCCAGTATAAGTGCTGTGGTGGAGTTGGGTGTGTGTGTGTGTGTGTGTGTGTGTGTGTGTAAACCCTGTCTAGTATAAGTGTGTGTGTGTGTTACGTACGCAGGGCGAGCCTCCAGTATAAGTGCTGTGGTGGAGTTGGGCTCAAAGTCCAGGTTCTTCCTGACACTCTGTCTAGGAGACGGGGGACTGTGTCCAGGTCCAGCTCTGCTAGTCTTACTTTCATATTCCTAGAACAGACACAAAAACACACACTCAACACATAATATACACACACACACACTTACCTCACGCGTACAATGCAATTAACAGATTTCAGGAGAGAAACTGGTTTTATTTGCCAAGGTCCTACCTGCCAATTTTAGTCTCATATTCCTTTCGACAAAAACTGCACGGACACCCAAAGAATATAGTCAAAAGATACAATGAAATATCAAGACAACTGGCTTTCTTCACCCGACTGAACAACCAGGAATGTCTCATTGAAATCTAACGACTCCGTAGTTAAACATGATGAGCTGAATCCTCAATGAGATGTGTTGGCAGATCCATGGTCTGGTAAAACTACATTTAAAAAACTAAAAACTGGGATGTGTTGGCAGATCCATGGTCTGGTAAAACTACATTTAAAAAACTAAAAACTGGGATGTGTTGGCAGATCCATGGTCTGGTAAAACTATATTTAAAAAACTAAAAACTGGGATGTGTTGGCAGATCCATGGTCTGGTAAAACTATATTTAAAAAACTAAAAACTGGGATGTGTTGGCAGATCCATGGTCTGGTAAAACTATATTTAAAAAACTAAAAACTGGGATGTGTTGGCAGATCCATGGTCTGGTAAAACTATATTTAAAAAACTAAAAAAACTGAGATGTGTTGGCAGATCCATGGTCTGGTAAAACTATATTTAAAAAACTAAAAACTGAGATGTGTTGGCAGATCCATGGTCTGGTAAAACTATATTTAAAAAACTAAAAAAACTGAGATGTGTTGGCAGATCCATGGTCTGGTAAAACTATATTTAAAAAACTAAAAACTGAGATGTGTTGGCAGATCCATGGTCTGGTAAAACTACATTTAAAAAACTAAAAACTGAGATGTGTTGGCAGATCCATGGTCTGGTAAAACTACATTTAAAAAACTAAAAACTGAGATGTGTTGGCAGATCCATGGTCTGGTAAAACTACATTTAAAAAACTAAAAACTGAGATGTGTTGGCAGATCCATGGTCTGGTAAAACTATATTTAAAAAACTAAAAACTGGGATGTGTTGGCAGATCCATGGTCTGGTAAAACTACATTTAAAAAACTAAAAAAACTGAGATGTGTTGGCAGATCCATGGTCTGGTAAAACTATATTTAAAAAACTAAAAACTGGGATGTGTTGGCAGATCCATGGTCTGGTAAAACTACATTTAAAAAACTAAAAACTGGGATGTGTTGGCAGATCCATGGTCTGGTAAAACTATATTTAAAAAACTAAAAACTGGGATGTGTTGGCAGATCCATGGTCTGGTAAAACTATATTTAAAAAACTAAAAACTGGGATGTGTTGGCAGATCCATGGTCTGGTAAAACTACATTTAAAAAACTAAAAACTGGGATGTGTTGGCAGATCCATGGTCTGGTAAAACTATATTTAAAAAACTAAAAACTAGGAGCATCTTATTAAACCTCAATTTGGATCAGACTCAGGTCCACTCTCTTTCACACACACACAGCCTGAGTACAGCCTCTGGACCTTAGTGTCCCCTATCTAATGAGTGTGTCCCTCTGTGTGTCACAGAGTGGGGCACGTGACGCCCTGGCCATCAGACCTCCGGCCACGGGAGCAGTTAAACAATGACAGAGAGTTGACTCACTCACAGGGTTGTGTGTGTGTGTGTGTGTGTGTGTGTGTGTGTGTGTGTGTGTGTGTGTGTGTGTGTGTGTGTGTGTGTGTGCGGCACAAAGAGGCCACAGCCTGAGTCCACAGAGAGATGGGCCTGTACTGTAAGATGTAGGGACAGAGTGATCAGTGTGTGATGAGGTGTCAGTACACTGGCTGGTGAGAGATGGGGCTGGGCCATATGGCCATAACATGTGATATCACCATATTGTTATCATGAGCAGTGCATGAACCTGATGGGAACATTCATTCTAAGTCGTTTTACATGGGTTTTCTCCACTCTGACGGTTTTACACTCAACCAAACTAGGACAAAACTGACAGTTATTGATCATGTCTATTTATGTTGTCTGAAAGGTTACGCTCAGGCCAGCTACTATTCTTTGAATGCTTAATGAATAAGAAGAAACTGATTCTAGTATAAATATGTGTTTGTAGTAACAGTTTCCAAGGTCGGCGTAGTGTCGTTGTAAAGGGCCCTACTGGGCAATGTGCACGTCATCTTAAAGGAGGAAGCCAGGCGTGAGGCACAACCTACTGCGGTGGTTCCCCCTGTCACTGCCAACAAAGGAGGGTCACTGCACTGGGGAAATTAGGAGGCGAGATTCTCTGAGTGCTGTCTCCTATGAGACAGAGAGACAGATAGAGATACAGAGACAGAGACAGAGAACGAGAGAGCGAAAGAGAGACAGAGAGCGAGACAGAGAACGAAAGAGCGAGACAGAGAACGAAAGAGCGAGACAGAGAACGAAAGAGCGAGACAGAGAACGAAAGAGCGAGACAGAGAACGAAAGAGCGAGACAGAGAACGAAAGAGCGAGACAGAGAACGAAAGAGCGAGACAGAGAGCGAGACAGAACGAGACAGAGAACGAAAGAGCGAGACAGAGAGCGAGACAGAGAACGAAAGAGCGAGACAGAGAACGAAAGAGCGAGACAGAGAACGAAAGAGCGAGACAGAGAACGAAAGAGCGAGACAGAGAACGAAAGAGCGAGACAGAGAACGAAAGAGCGAGACAGAGAACGAAAGAGCGAGACAGAGAGCGAAAGAGCGAGACAGAACGAAAGAGCGAGACAGAGAGAGACAGAGAGCGAAAGAGCGAGACAGAGAGCGAAAGAGCGAGACAGAGAGCGAAAGAGCGAGACAGAGCGAGACAGAGAGAGACAGAGAGCGAAAGAGCGAGACAGAGAGCGAAAGAGCGAGACAGAGAACGAAAGAGCGAGACAGAACGAAAGAGCGAGACAGAACGAAAGAGCGAGACAGAGAGCGAAAGAGCGAGACAGAGAGCGAAAGAGCGAGACAGAGAGCGAAAGAGCGAGACAGAGAGCGAAAGAGCGAGACAGAGAGCGAAAGAGCGAGACAGAGAGCGAAAGAGCGAGACAGAGAGCGAAAGAGCGAGACAGAGAGCGAAAGAGCGAGACAGAGAGCGAAAGAGCGAGACAGAGAGCGAAAGAGCGAGACAGAGAGCGAAAGAGCGAGACAGAGAACGAAAGAGCGAGACAGAGAACGAAAGAGCGAGACAGAGAACGAAAGAGCGAGACAGAGAACGAAAGAGCGAGACAGAGAACGATGGAGCGAGACAGAGAGCGATGGAGCGAGACAGAGAGCGATGGAGCGAGACAGAGAGCGATGGAGCGAGACAGAGAGCGAAAGAGCGAGACAGAGAGCGAAAGAGCGAGACAGAGAGCGAAAGAGCGAGACAGAGAGCGAAAGAGCGAGACAGAGAGCGAAAGAGCGAGACAGAGAGCGAAAGAGCGAGACAGAGAGCGAAAGAGCGAGACAGAGAACGAAAGAGCGAGACAGAACGAAAGAGCGAGACAGAGAGCGAAAGAGCGAGACAGAGAGCGAAAGAGCGAGACAGAGAGCGAAAGAGCGAGACAGAGAGCGAAAGAGCGAGACAGAGAGCGAAAGAGCGAGACAGAGAGCGAAAGAGCGAGACAGAGAGCGAAAGAGCGAGACAGAGAGCGAAAGAGCGAGACAGAGAGCGAAAGAGCGAGACAGAGAGCGAAAGAGCGAGACAGAGAGCGAAAGAGCGAGACAGAGAGCGAAAGAGCGAGACAGAGAGCGAAAGAGCGAGACAGAGAACGAAAGAGCGAGACAGAGAACGAAAGAGCGAGACAGAGAACGAAAGAGCGAGACAGAACGAAAGAGCGAGACAGAGAACGATGGAGCGAGACAGAGAGCGATGGAGCGAGACAGAGAGCGATGGAGCGAGACAGAGAGCGATGGAGCGAGACAGAGAGCGAAAGAGCGAGACAGAGAACGAAAGAGCGAGACAGAACGAAAGAGCGAGAGAGAACGAAAGAGCGAGAGAGAACGAAAGAGCGAGAGAGAACGAAAGAGCGAGACAGAGAGCGAGAGAGAACGAAAGAGCGAGACAGAGAGCGAGACAGAACGAAAGAGCGAGACAGAGAGCGAGACAGAGAGCGAAAGAGCGAGACAGAGAGCGAGACAGAGAGCGAAAGAGCGAGACAGAGAGCGAAAGAGCGAGACAGAGAGCGAAAGAGCGAGACAGAGAGCGAAAGAGCGAGACAGAGAGCGAAAGAGCGAGACAGAGAGCGAAAGAGCGAGACAGAGAGCGAAAGAGCGAGACAGAGAACGAAAGAGCGAGACAGAGAACGAAAGAGCGAGACAGAGAACGAAAGAGCGAGACAGAGAGCGAAAGAGCGAGACAGAGAGCGAAAGAGCGAGACAGAGAGCGAAAGAGCGAGACAGAGAGCGAAAGAGCGAGACAGAGAGCGAAAGAGCGAGACAGAGAGCGAAAGAGCGAGACAGAGAGCGAAAGAGCGAGACAGAGAGCGAAAGAGCGAGACAGAGAGCGAAAGAGCGAGACAGAGAGCGAAAGAGCGAGACAGAGAACGAAAGAGCGAGACAGAGAACGAAAGAGCGAGACAGAGAACGAAAGAGCGAGACAGAGAACGAAAGAGCGAGACAGAGAACGAAAGAGCGAGACAGAGAGCGATGGAGCGAGACAGAGAGCGATGGAGCGAGACAGAGAGCGATGGAGCGAGACAGAGAACGAAAGAGCGAGACAGAGAACGAAAGAGCGAGACAGAACGAAAGAGCGAGACAGAACGAAAGAGCGAGACAGAACGAAAGAGCGAGACAGAACGAAAGAGCGAGACAGAACGAACGATGGATAACAAAAGTGAGATGGATTGGTGGAGGAAGAGGTCAGAGACACTATTGAGTGATGGAAACCCTGACTCCATGTGATGTATGATGGAGACATGTGAGCTGGCGATTCAGAGAGACAAGCCTGTGGATGCAGACAGGCCGGGCTAGGCAGAGCTGCTGCTCAGAGTACAGGGCTGAAAGAGACAGCGCTGTTACTACACAGTGGTCACTGATTGGAGCGAGAGAGCTACTTTGAAAAATTAAATAAAAATATTTTTTAAGTCAGTTAAGAACACATTCTTATTTACAATGATGACCTACACCGGCCAAACCTGGGCGGCGCACGATGGGACTCCCAGTCACGGCCGGTTGTGATACAGCCTGGAATCGAACCAGGGTGTCTGTAGTGACGCCTCTAGCACTGAGAGGCCTTAGACCGTTGCGCCACTCGGGAGCCACCACACTGCAGGATCAGAGCCACTACTCTCAAACTCTTTCCATGCTCTCTTTCTCGCCATTTCTACCTCACTCCACCCCCCCCATCCCATCCCTTTTGCTCAGTACTTTATCTAGCCTTATGTAAAGCATTATCACCCCACTGCAGAGACCCAGATTCAGCAGACAGTACTTAGAGCTTACTAAGCCAGAGTTGGCATACCATTCAGATTCTTCCAGGGCCTGTTTCCTCGCCACACACGCAGTACTTTCCCGTGCTGAAATGATGCTTTTACAGATACTACATTACAACTATGGAACAACAGTTTAACTTAAACCAAACAGAATCCAGAGCCGTATATAACCATATATCAAAACGGTTCTGGCTGAGTTCATGCTTGAGTCCTGTCAGCATATAGGTAAAGTAAACTAAAGGTGACTGGTGACAGCAGATATGGGCTCGTTGTGAAAGACAGTACAATGTTATAAGGACTGTAGTGAATGGTGGTGAGCAACCGGGGAGGAAGCCTTTTCAGCTAGCCAGGGGATGGGGGGGAGGGGTAAGCACTACTGACAGAAGGGGAGGAGGGGAGCAGAAATTTGGCACCTCTGCAGCGACATTGCAGGTGCCTCTAGCAAGGTGAAAGAAAACACAGGCTGTCTGCGCGAGAGAGAAAACGAGAGGGAAAAGGAAAATGAGTGTGTGTGTTACATAAATGGTAAGGGATATTCTGTCCTACCAAGCAAAAAGGGTTCTCCTATTCTGTCCTACCAAGCAAAAAGGGTTCACCTATTCTGTCCTACCAAGCAAAAAGGGTTCACCTATTCTGCCCCACCAAGCAAAAAGGGTTCACCTATTCTGTCCTACCAAGCAAAAAGGGTTCACCTATTCTGTCCTACCAAGCAAAAAAGGGTTCTCCTATTCTGCCCCACCACGCAAAACGGATTTATCCTATTCTGCCCCACCAAGCAAAACGGGTTCCCCCATTCTGCCCCACCAAGCAAAACGGGTTCCCCCATTCTGCCCAACCAAGCAAAACAGGGTCCCCCATTCTGCCCTACCAAGCAAAACGGGGTCACCCATTCTGCCCTACCAAGCAAAACGGGTTCTCCTATTCTGGCTTTTATTTACCTTGGTTTCACAGTAACTTTATGCAGTTACTGCTAACTTGATCCCCATTTTCTCCAAAACATAAGAGGCAGGATACTTGTCCACATGATTAAGCATGTATTTAATGCCGCAAAAATTACAACTAATTTTTGACCAAATGAGCAGTTGGTGCATTTTTGCTTTGTAGGGCAGTACAGTCATGATACCCAACTGCTTCCCCTTCCTCACTAGTCCCAGGCTGAGAGAGCAGTTTATTGCATGGCCTCGGATTAGTACCGTAGTAAACACATTTACCAAACAGACGCTTGGCGTCACACCAATCCCCTCACCCCGACGTCGGAATCTTATTTCAGCGACCACAATCACATGGAACTAACAGCCTCTGCTCTGTGTGAATTAGCCTTTCACTGCTACCGCTAGGATGTCATAACATTGACTTTGTGTTTGTTCGGCGTCGAGGCTGGTCATGTAATCAAATAGGGAGATGGGGCTTTAGTGCTTTTAGCGACTCCAGTGGCAACGGTATCCCAGGGTTACCTGTCTCGAGGGGAACATGTATAGTTACGACAAGGACAGTGTTTCATTAACTTACTCTCATTTCCTGGTGATGTTAGAGGTTCTCTTTGGGCCTGTCTGTCTGCCTGCCTCCGTTGGCACAGCGTTCTGATGGCGTTGGAGAGGACAAACAGGCTTAGCAATAAGCAAAGCGACAGTACAGGGTATAGTCTAGGGGTTACCTGTAGAAGCAATGCCTTACTGACACTAAAATGGCCCCTAAAAGAGGCTGATAAAGTTGTATTGTAATAGTCTACTGCTAGACAGGGCAGACTGACAACAAAATGGAAGAAATTCGTTTTTTTTCTATGAACCATGTGAAGACCACTAGCAGGGGGCCAAAACCACTGCAGAGCATAGCTCCTTCCAATCCATTACTTTTAATTGAGTTGAACATACGCTAGTCTAGTGCACATCCAGGAAATGTTTGGAAAGTCCATTTACCGCACTGGGTCAGGACCGAGCACTCCACATCTCGTTCCTTCTCTCCCGCAATATATATATAAATATATGTGAGTGAGTGAGTGAGAGAACAAACAGCAGACACTTCCACAGGGAAAACATTAGGGCTGGGAACTGCCAGGGACCTCGCGATACGATATTATCATGATACTTAGGTGCCGATAACGATACGTATTGCGATTCTCACGATCCTATATCTATTGCAATTCGATACTGGGATTTTATTGCGATTCGATGTTCCAAACATATTGCGCACCGCATGTCTGCATCGGTCATGGGGAAATAAAAGTGCTGAAAACATTTTCTTCCTTTTTTAAAAAGAGAACAAGCTATGAAGGAAGAATACTGGAGTTTGTTCAGGTACAGCCAACTAGGGAAAAAATTATATTAATATATTGTCAAAAATAATATTCCAATATTTAACTCGCCATTACTAGAAAGCATGAGTCTACCGCACAACAACACTTCTACAGGGAAAGCAGGAGCCGGTTGTGTTTCATAGACAGGTTGTATTAAAACAGACACACTGCTGGACAAATCTAATACGTCGGTCATCAGAAGCTGGCAAAATACCGTTAAAAATAAACATTTCACACACACACACTTCACCTCAGAGAGATGAGCTGAAAGATGATGTGTGAAGGCTAAGCCCTCCTGTCCTCTACCTCCCTCTGTCTCTCCCTCCATCATTCCTTCTCTTTCTACTCCCTCATTTTTCCTTCTGTCAGACAGGGGGGGGGGGGAGAGAACGAGAGAGGAGAGACTGTAGACTGCTGTGCTCGCCCCCTCATCCTCATCGTGTCGAGCTGACAAACACACACAAGCTCACTCACCATGAACGCTACAGTTTCCGTACAAGACACCCAGACCAACCGAGAGGGTTTAAACTCCACAAACCGTCATGGCTGCTCCCGTTGGCCCAGCTACAGCCCACACAGAGGACGAGGTGGTCAGGGTGACAGCGGGCCTGTCGATAGGACACACCTCCAGCTGGAGGTGATGCATGATACCGCCTTCTCTCCCTCTGTCACTCTCTCTCTCTCTCAGCATGCAGACGCTACACTGAGGCCCTGAATCAGTGAAGAACCCAGAGGACCAGTGTGTGAGCACGTCTGCAGCGCCTTGCTCTATTAGTCGCTGCGCTGAAAAAGGAGCCAGCCACTCTAATCAACCCCAGAGTGATGAATACAGCATCCATTTCTCATCCACTCCTCTCTGCTATAATAATCCACACTCTCTAACAGCGATGCCTTGGAGTCAGCTTTTTATTCTCTCCCTACATTTCCCTCCCCGTTTCTCTGAATTATAGCCTGCTTGGTCTTGAAGACGGTGTCGTCAGTGAGTTTTTGTTCTCCCGTGTCCAGCAACTCTGTTTAGCCTCAGAGGGGGAAGGCCCAAGCTAACGGGGAAGAGGGATTGGTTGACTTCCAGGTGATTGACGGGTAAGTACCGGTGGGACAAGGGTGGCTATGAAATAACTACAATTACGGCAGGCAACGGGGGGCAGAAAATTTGAAAAATGTAGCTCGACATTTGAATTACGGCCGAGCATTCTCAAAGGGCTAAAAGTTATTGATGAAAGAAAAGGGGCTCATTGTGTTATGGTGAAATAAAGCAGGAGAAATACAGCAGTAAACTAAGAAAACACAGACTCGTTGCCCACAGGACATTGGCCCCACCACCTGGCATCAGCCAGCGGTTGCCATGGCGAGACAATAGTGTCCAGACAGGTGCTGAAAATCTAACCTTGCCATCCGAGCCCAGGCACCAGAGATAGGGTTACCACCGGAGGTGAAAATGCTTTACGCTAGACCAAGGGGCTAGGTGTTGTTAGAAAAAAACAACACTGCCCACACTGAAAGGATAAAATGGTAGAGAAAGGCCTACACGTGACTTGTTGGCCTCCTTAAAATCGGAGGACCCTAGGTAATGCTTTCACGTCATGGTTCACACCATCACTGTAGTCGGATAAAACGATGGCACATGTATGATGGTTATATAGGCAGGTTATATACACACAGTACCAGTCAAAAGTTGACACCAACTCATAAATGGTATTTCTTTATTTTTACTATTTTCTACATTGTAGAATAATCCTGAACACATCAATACTATGAAATAACACATATAGAATCATGTAGTAACCCAAAAAAAGTGTTTAAACAAATCTAAATATATTTTGAGATTCTTCTGTAAATTTAGTAGCCACCTTGATGACAGCTTTGCACACTCTTGGCATTCTCTCAACCAGCTTCACCTGGAATGCTTTTTGATATGCTAAGCACTTGTTGGCTACTTTTCCTTCACTCTGCGGTCCAACCAATCCCAAACCATCTCAATTGGGTTGAGGTCAGGTGATTGTGGAGGCCAGGTCATCTGATGCAGCACTCCATCCCTCTCCTTGGTCAAATAGCCCTTACACAGCCTGGATGTGTGTTTTGGGTCATTGAGAAATCCTTGAATGAGTAGGTGTGTCAACTTTTGACTGGTACTGTGAGTATGTACAGTTGAAGTCAGAAGTTCACATACACCTTAGCCAAATACATTTAAACTCAGTTTTTCACAATTCCTAATCCAAGTAAAAATTCCCAGTCTTAGGTCAGTTAGGATCACCACTTTATTTTAAGAATTTGAAATGTCAGAATAATAGTAGAGAGTAGAGGTCGACCGATTATGATTTTTCAACGGCGATACCGATTATTGGAGGAACAAAAAAAGCCAATACCGATTAAATCGGACGATTTTTAAAATGTATTTGTAATAATGACAATTACAACAATACTGAATGAACACTTTTAAGTGTTGGGCGAATTTGGTCCGATTCCTCCTGCCAGAGATGGTGTAACTGAGTCGGGTTTGTAGGCCTCCTTGCTCGCACACGCATTTTCAGTTCTGCCTACAAATTTTCTATGGGATTGAGGTCAGGGCTTTGTGATGGCCACTCCAATACCTTGACTTTGTTGTCCATAAGCCCTTTTTCCACAACTTTGGAAGTATGCTTGAGGTCATTGTCCATTTGGAAGACCCATTTGTGAATAAGCTTTAATTTCCTGACTGATGCCTTGAGATGTTGCTTCAATATATCCACATAAATGTCCTCCCTCATGATGCCATCTATTTTGTGAAGTGCACCAGGCCATACAATCACTTCCAGGACTCCTTGTTCTTCTTTACGCTGAAGATAGTTCTTAATGACTTTCGCTGTATGTTTGGGGTCGTTGTCATGCTGCAGAATAAATTTGGGGCCAATCAGATGCCTCCCTGGTGGTATTGCATGATGGATAAGTCTCTGCCTGTACTTCTCAGCATTGAGGAGACCATTAATTCTGACCAAACACCAAACTCCATTTGCAGAAATGCAGCCCCAAACTTGCAAGGAACCTCCGCCATGCTTCACTGTTGCCTGCAGACACTCATTTGTGTACCGCTCTCCAGCCCTTCTGCTACAGCCAAATATTTGACTCATCAGTCCAGAGCACCTGCTGTGTTTTCATGCATAGTTGTGTCGCTTGGCCTTGTTTCCACGTTGGAGGTACGGCCTTTTGGCCGCAAGTCTTCTTCTGACCAGACTTCTCCGGACAGTAGATGGTGTACCAGCGTCCCACTGTTTTCTGACAATTCTGAGCTGATGGCACTGTTGGCCATATTCCGGTTGTGAAGAGAAGTAAGCATGATGGGTCTTTCATCTGCTGCAGTAAGTTTCCTTAGCCACTGCGTCTACGGTCCTCAACGTTGCCCGTTTCTCTGTGCTTCTTCAAAAGAGCTTGGACAGCACATCTGGAAACTCCTTTCTGCCTGGACATTTCTGCCTGGGAGAGACCTTGCTGATGCAGTAGAACTACCTTGTGTCTTGTTGCTGTGCTCAGTCTTACCATGGTGTATGACCTTTGACAGTAAACTGTCTTCAGCAACCTCACCTTGTTAGCTGAGTTTGGCTGTTCCTCACCCAGTTGCATTCCTCCTACACAGCCGTTTCTGTTTCAGTTAATGATTGTGTTTCAAACTACATATTGAATTGATGATCATTAGTTACTTACATTAGTTATTAGTTATTATACTGTTTGGTATAATTGTTTAATCATACACCTGACTAAAATCCCTGACTTTGTGCAAGTGTACCTAGAAGAATTGATGCTGTTTTGAAGCCAAAGGGTGGTCACACCAAATATGGATATGAAGCCAAAGGTTGGTCACACCAAATATGGTTATGAAGCCAAAGGGTGGTCACACCAAATATGGTTATGAAGCCAAAGGGTGGTCACACCAAATATGGTTATGAAGCCAAAGGGTGGTCACACCAAATATGGTTATGAAGCCAAAGGGTGGTCACACCAAATATGGTTATGAAGCCAAAGGGTGGTCACACCAAATATGGTTATGAAGCCAAAGGGTGGTCACACCAAATATGGATTTGATTTAGATTTTTCTTCTGTTCACTCACTTTGCATTTTGTTAATTGATCAAAAATTATCTATTAACATGTCTATTTTTGAAAGCATTCTTACTTTATAGCATTTTTTCACACCTGCCTACAACTGTAAGGTACTGTATATAAATAAATAAAACATAGGCCCTTTAGCAGACGCTTTTATCCAAAGCGACTTATAGTCATACATTTTAGAATGAGTGGTCCTGGGAATTGAACCCATTATCCTGGTGTTGCAAGCGCCATGCCCTACCAACTGAGCTACAGAGGTAAGTGGGTACAAGGGCAGACCTGGATCATCTCAGGCCCCACTGCCTATAGTCAAGCGGTGTTCCTGAAGGGCTTCTAATCCAAGCTAACAATCAACCCTAGAAGCAGCAGGTAAGGTTAAGCGAGAGGATAAAGAGGTCCAGAAAAGACACCATTTCAATCCTTCTAGCTATATAGAGTGAAGCTACTGCTCGTCCAGTTATAGTCAGACATGATGTCAGGGCTCTGAGGAAGTATAGGCCTTTTGTTAGGCTTTCTAGCATGGATTCAATTTGCTATATTTTTACATCTCGGCCTCCTTGTTTTTTCTCTCCTTTTTATGAGTTGAGTGCGAGTACCTATGTAATTGTACCACAGGAAGTCGGTGGCACCTTAATTGGGGAGAACGGGCTCGTGGTAATGACTGGAGCGGAATCAGTGGAATGGTATCAAATACATCAAACACATGGTTTCCATGGTTTCCAGGTGTTTGATGCCGTTCCATTCGCTCCGTTCCAGCCATTATTATGAGCTGTTCTCCCCTCAGCAGCCTCCACTGAATTGTACAGATATTTGTTCTTCCATACACCAGTCACCATTCATAGTAGCCTGAGAACAGACCCGCATACTGCCATTCTATGTAAAGGCCTACCACAGGTATGTCAACACCGTGAGGAGGATGTCTTTAGACACAGAGCAGGTAACAGACCCTCATACTGCCGTTCTAAGTAAAGTAAATATTTCAGTGTTTTATCTAAGCAATCCGACGCTTGATTGACTTCATGATATTTATGGGTCTAAAACACATGCATTTAGCTCGATAACATTACCACTTGACCTTTGAACCACAGCTGTGAAGATCACTTTAGTACACTAACTGTGTGTGTGTGTGTGTGTGTGTGTGTAACACAGGGGAACAGGATGCGAGTCCAGCTGCAAACAGACACAAAATTCCTCCCTGACCAGCCCAAAGCATCACCGGGGGGCACACTGCCTGCCCTCCAGGACATCTACAGCACCCGGAATCACAAGAAAGCTAAGAAGATCGATCTCAGCCACTGTCTGCTCACGCTGCTACCATCTGGAAATAGTACAGGTGCATAAAAGCTGGGACTGAGAGAGACTGAGAAACAGCTTCTATCTCCAGGCCACCAGACTGTTAAATAGTCACCACTAGCTGGTCTCCACCCAGTACCCTGCCCAGAACCTTAGAGGCTGCTGCCCTATGTACATAGAGTCATTGAACACTGGTCATTTTAATAAAGTTTACATACCGTTTCACCCACTTTATATGTAGGGTGTTCACTCACTGCTCTAGAATGTAGTGAAATACTAGTCAATTGAAGAGGGTGATAATAAATGGTCTAAACCTATTTTTGTTTAGCCTATGCCATTATGAATCACATTCAACTAATCATTAGATTGTACTCTACAATATTATAACTTTAATATGCTTGTTGTTAACAGTGTTGATTAAATAAGAACAGTACTTTGTTGTGATCGTTGCTAGTTTAAACAGCCCAGCTCTTGGTTATATATAGATATATATATATATTTATATTTCATTTTTTATTGTTAGGTATTACTGCAATGTTGGACCTAGAAACAGAAGAATTTCTCAGCGATAACATCTGCAAACCTGTGAATGTGACCAGGTCATGATTTTGACCCTCAGATCACAGGGTCCCATTAGGTTACATATACCAAAGCTCTTGGAAGATTAGAGATCCTAATCGAATCAACGCTGACCTTTTGCCCCCAGCGGTCTCAGCTGAGCCACAGTGTCAGTGTGATCCATATTACTGAGGGGTAGTGGCTTGTATTGGTAATCAATGGCAACTTACAGATAACATGGATTAACAAATGAGGTAATGTTGTGAAGTAGGACACAGTGAAGAGGGTAAAGGTTTATTTCATGGTGTGTGTGTGTGTGTGTGTGTGTGGTGTGTGTGTGTGTGTGTGTGTGTACCTTGTGTTTTTTCTGGGGCTCCTTCACCGAGCCATCTCTAGGGGGGACCCTACCAAACAGCTTCCAGCCTGTGTCCTTCTGCTCCACTGGCACAGTGTCCTTCACTTTCTTAGCAAACAGACTCCTGAGAGAGAGAGAGAGAGAGAGAGAGAACATAGAAATTAGGACATAAAACACAGAGCCAAAGCTGCGTGCACACACACACTCACTCCACTACTAGGTCAACCCTGAGGCTAAGAACAACGACAATACAATGGCTGGTGTGTGTGGTGCATGAGTGAGACAAGCACACTAGTGGAATTCATGGATTTAAACAAAGCCACACAACGAACCAGTGGACTTTTAAAGACCCAGCTAAACCATATGAGGACTGGAGCAGGACAGTAACAGAGCAGGACGGGGTCAGCGACAGAGCAGGACGGGGTCAGCGACAGAGCAGGACGGGGTCAGCGACAGAGCAGGACGGGGTCAGCGACAGAGCAGGACGGGGTCAGCGACAGAGCAGGACGGGGTCAGCGACAGAGCAGGACAGTAACAGAGCAGGACGGGGTCAGCGACAGAGCAGGACGGGGTCAGCGACAGAGCAGGACGGGGTCAGCGACAGAGCAGGACAGGGTCAGCGACAGAGCAGGACAGGGTCAGCGACAGAGCAGGACAGGGTCAGCGACAGAGCAGGACAGGGTCAGTGACAGAGGACTAGGCTACACCTCCATTTAAAATAACATCTTGACTTAAAGTAGGTAAACTAGAGCACAGCGTAAGGAAGATAATAATCTGTGGGGTTGGCATTAAAGAGGCAATCCACAGCTGAAATAATAAAGTAGGCCATCCTCCCACTGTTTTGGTAAAAAGCTGAGGGATAGGGCTGGAGAAATGTAACCACTCTCAAATTCATAGACAGGGCTATTAATGCAATGACTACTATCCATGGTATCAACATTATCGTTTTAACCATGTTGAGGCTTCTACATTGTAGTAAAACAAGCTTATATTTTGCGTTCTGAAGGGGTACAACTGTTGATCTAGGATGGAAAGGTATTTCTCAAGGTATAATCTTCAAGAATCAATGGGTTACATATCATTCATTTATAAGTCTGGCTAATCATTTACTAGAAATTAAGTCTGGCAATTAAGTCTTATTCAATAAAGGAAAATGTTCTCACGTGTTCCATTGGACACAACAGTTTGTAGTAGAGGTCGACCGATTAAATCGGAATGGCCGATTAATTAGGGCCGATTTCAAGTTTTCATAACAATCGGTAATCGGCATTTTTGGACACAGATTATGGCCGATTACATTGCACTCCATGAGGAGACTGCATATTCAGTTAATATTGCCTGCTAACATGAATTTATTTTAACTAGGGAAATTGTGTCACTTCTCTTGCGTTCTGTGCAACAGAGTCAGGGTATATGCAGCAGTTTGGGCCGCCTGGCTCGTTGCGAACTGTGTGAAGACCAACTTCGCCAAACGGGGGATGACTTAACAAAAGCGCATTTGCGAAAAAAGCACAATCGTTGCACAAATGTACCTAACCATGAACATCAATGCCTTTCATAAAATCAACCCACAGAGGTATATTTTTTTAAACCTGCATATTTAGTTAAAAGAAATCCAGGTTAGAAGGCAATATTAAACTAGGGAAATTGTGTCACTTCTCTTGCGTTAATTGCACGCAGAGTCAGGGTATATGCAACAGTTTGGGCCGCCTGGCTCATTGCGAACTAATTTGCCAGAATTTTATGTAATTATGACATAACTTTGAAGTTTGTGCAATGTAACAGGAATATTTAGATTTATGGATGCCACCCGTTAGATAAAATACAGAACGGTCCCGTATTTCACTGAAAGAATAAACGTTTTGTTTTCGAAATGATAGTTTCTGGATTTTACCATATTAATGACCTAAGGCTCATATTTCTGTGTGTTATGTACTATTTAAGTCTATGACTTGATAGAGCAGTCTGACTGAGCGGTGGTAGGCAGCAGGCTCGTAAGTATTCATTCAAACAGCACTTTCGTGCGTTTGCCAGCAGCTCTTCCCTGTGCTTCAAACATTGAGCTGTTTATGACTTCAAGCCTATCAACTCCCGAGATTAGGCTGGTGTAACCGATGTGAAATGGCTAGCTAGTTAGCGGGGTGCGCGCTAATAGTGTTTCAATTGGTGACGCAACTCTCTCTGAGACCTTGGAGTAGTTGTTACCCTTGCTCTGCAAGGGCCACGGCTTTTGTGGAGCGATGGGTAACGATGCTTCGAGGGTGGCTGTTGTCTGTGTGTTCCTGGTTCGCGCCCAGGTAGGAGCGAGGAGAGGGACGAAAGCTATACTGTTACACTGGCAATACTAAAGTGCCTATAAGAACATCCAATAGTCAAAGGTTAATGAAATACAAATGGTATAATAGAGAAAAATACTCCTATAATAACTACAACTTCTTACCTGGGAATATTGAAGACTCATGTTAAAAGGAACCACCAGCTTTCATATGTTCTCATGTTCTGAGCAAGGAACTTAAATGTTAGCTTTCTTACATGGCACATATTGCACTTTTACTTTCTTCTCCAACTCTTTGTTTTTGCATTATTTAAACCAAATTGAACATGTTTCATTTTGGTTTTGGTTCATATTTGAGGCTAAATTGATTTTATTTATGTATTATATTAAGTTAAAATAAAAGTGTTAATTCAGTATTGTTGTAATTGTCATTATTACAATTAAATAAAAAGCGGCATCTGCTTTTTTTGGTCCTCCAATAATCGGTATCGGCGTTGAAAAATCATAATCGTTCGACCTCTAGTTTGTAGTACCGAGTACTGCCGACTGGATAAGACGTTCTTAGGCTAAGAGAAGGACAGTCAGAACAGTATGTTTAGCTGGGCTGGATGATGTTTAGAACCAAAACGCAAGTGGTCTTCATATCCTTTAATAATACTGCACTTAGCTTTTTCATTTCACCATCAACATAGTGCTTCAGGATACACAAAGAGACAATGGCTGGCTTCAATTTAAAAAAAACTGGAACCGAGAGTGAAAAGAGCCAATTTCCTTGTCGTTAATAGAGGTGAGATAACAGCCTATAAAATGGCATGATGCCATCCAGTTCATTTCCTGTTTTCCGGTGGAGTGAGCTTCTCTTTTCTGTTAGCCAAAGTGCTAACAGACCGGTAAGGTTACTACCAATGGTTAGAAAGCAGAACCTTTAGAGTCATCACTGGAGTCAGAGTGAAAAGCAATTCCGGATAAAAAAAACACTGGATAAAAAAAAGAAAGTTATTTATTTAGTTCGTGACATAAGTCCTTTTAATTTAAATGGATGACTAAGTTACTATGAGCACAAATGACCAACCCAGAAAGTATATTATGAATAAGGAATATTAGGGCGGCAGGTAGCCTAGTGGTTAGAGCGTTGGGCCAGTAACCGAAAGGTTGCTAGATCAAATCCCTGAGCTGACCAGGTAAAAATATGTCGTTCTGCCCCTGAACAAGGCAGTTAACCCACTGTTCCTAGGCCGTCATTGAAAATAAGAATTTGTTCTTAACTGACTTGCCTAGATAAATAAAATGTTTCATGAATAATGAATCCACTACCCATACAGCACCGTAACTCTGGAAAGGTAACGTTAGGACAACCTCAAATTCACTGTAACAAAGCATTTTACTTTGTGGCACGTCGTTGACCACATATCCAATAATCAATACCTGCTCCCTGACTCTCACACAGACAGCTGGCAAAATGTGTCGATGATTGAATCAAAACTGCAGAGTGAGGTACACCATAACCTGTTGGTCAGTTTATCACCCGAGAGACTCTGGAGGATACCGGTGAGAGAATGACGGCTGTTTGATATGACCGGTTTGACCCCTGACCCACCCTAATGGAACCAGTCTTAACTGGCTTCAAAACGTAGAGATACAGGACAGGGCCTTGCTTCTTCCCGTTGTGAAATGTCTCCCTACTTTTCCGGCCTATCGAAGTGTCTAGATGTGTACCCTTGAACCTGCCTAATGGTTGCCAAGACCAACAAGACCGCGGCCAGGAACTAGCCAATGAGTAGTTGGTCTGGCTGAAAAACAATCTCACTCTACTTCAAAGCACACTGCAAAAAAAATTACTGCACTAGACAAACAGAACTTCTAGCCAGTTCAAAGTAACCTACAATGACATTCAGATGTCCTTCATCGTTACATAAAAGAAGAAGAGGGACCTGCTACTTCTTAAAAAGGCAGGAGAGAAAATGCAATGACGTGGATGAGAGGCAAAGATGTGGATTATCATTGGCACCGGTGCCATTCTGGCTTTCACAACTAACTCAAAACTGTAGTTTATATCTGAAAGGTCTCTAAAAGCTAGCTTGGTTAGCTTAACTAGACCTACCAGTGGTCACCATTGTTTGACTTCCCAGTCTGGTTAGTTAACCAGGCTATATAGAGAAGAAAAATAGAAAGAAACCTCTGAATCAGGGAGGTGCCGGAGGGCTGCCTTAATAGACATCTATGTCGTCGGCGCTGGGGGGGGTTTAACTGCCTTGCTCAAGGGCAGAACGGCATATGTTTATCACCTTGCCAGCTTGGGGATTCGAACCAGCGACCTCTTGGTTACTGGCCAACACTCTTAACCCCTAGACTACATGCTGCCAGGCATTGTTTGAACCGGAACATTCTGCACCTTTGTGAAATTGGTAACTCCAGTTGCCCAAGTGAAGGTTCATGACCATTATCGGTGATCTGTCTGATTATTCTGGGTCCAGGGAACAACATCAAATCAAATTGCAACAAACATGCAACAATTTCAAAGACTTTACTGAGTTACAGTTCATACAAGGAAATCAGTCAATAGAAATAAATTAGGCCCTAATCTATGGATTTCACATGACTGGGCAGGGGCTCAGCCGTGGGTGGGCCTGGGAGGGCATAGGCCAACCCACCAGCTAATCAGAATGAGTTGTTACCCACAAAAGGGCTTTATTACAGACGGAAATACTCCTCACTCGGACGATCCCGCAGGTGAAGATGCCGGATGTGGAGGTCCTGGGGTGGCATGGATACACATGGTCTACGGTTGTGAGGCCGGTTGGACGTACTGCCAAATTCTCTAAAATGACATTGGAGGTGATTTAGGGTAGAGAAATTAAGATAAAATTCTCTGGCAACAGCTCTAGTGGACATTCCTACAGTCAGCATACCAATTGCACGCTCCCTCAAAACGTGAGACATCTCTGGTATTGTGGGACAAAATTGCGCATTTTAGAGTGGCCTTTTATTGTCCCCAGCACAAGGTACACCTGTGTAATGATCATGCAGTTGAATTTAATCAGCTTCTTGATATGCCGCACCGGTCAGGTGGATGGATTATCTTGACAAAGGAGAAATGCTCACTAACAGGGATGTAAACAAAATTTGTGCCAAATATTTGAGAGAAATATGCTTTTTGGACATTTTCTGGGATCTTATATTTCCGGTCATGAAACATGGGACCAACACCTTACATGTTGCGATGATATTTTTTCAGTGTAGATAAATGACAGGTGAGGTGCCTATGTATCGCCAGTATGCACAAAATGTTCCTTCAAACTTATCATGCCTTATCAAGAAACATGTTTTGTGACGCACGAACGCACCTTCACAATGAGGGCACGCGTCACCTTCATGCCAAACACTTCATGTTTTCCATTCTAATGCAAGCAAGCAATAGAAAACATTTGACAAGGTGGTCGATGTGACGACAAAAACGTGGACATAAAAAAAAATGTTTTGAATCTGCCAAACTTTTATTTTCGTTTCTCATCATGAAGAATATCATTACACAACCCTCTTTTGCTTGCTGGACCTCATCCTTGGTTAAATGTCAGAAAGGGGTGTGGACGGAACAGCAACGTGCACTAGGGGCTGTGTGGACGGGAACAGCAACGTGCACTAGGGGCTGTGTGGACGGAACAGCAACGTGCACTAGGGGCTGTGTGGACGGAACAGCAACGTGCACTAGGGGCTGTGTGGACGGAACAGCAACGTGCACTAGGGGCTGTGTGGACGGAACAGCAACGTGCACTAGGGGCTGTGTGGACGGAACAGCAACGTGCACTAGGGGCTGTGTGGACGGAACAGCAACGTGCACTAGGGGCTGTGTGGATGGGAACAGCAACGTGCACTAGGGGCTGTGTGGACGGAACAGCAACGTGCACTAGGGGCTGTGTGGACGGAACAGCAACGTGCACTAGGGGCTGTGTGGACGGAACAGCAACGTGCACTAGGGGCTGTGTGGACGGAACAGCAACGTGCACTAGGGGCTGTGTGGACGGAACAGCAACGTGCACTAGGGGCTGTGTGGACGGAAACTTGGTTGGTGGTGGGTCTTACAGCAGCATGGCTGCTTGTTCCCAAACATAATGCCAATAAAAAGATAACGCACCAGGCTCGGCAGCCACTGACACAGTAACAACGCACCAGGCCCGGCAGCCACTGACACAGTAACAACGCACCAGGCTCGGCAGCCACTGACACAGTAACAACGCACCAGGCCCGGCAGCCACTGACACAGTAACAACGCACCAGGCCCGGCAGCCACTGACACAGTAACAACGCACCAGGCCCGGCAGCCACTGACACAGTAACAACGCACCAGGCCCGGCAGCCACTGACACAGTAACAACGCACCAGGCCCGGCAGCCACTGACACAGTAACAACGCACCGGGCCCGGCAGCCACTGACACAGTAACAACGCACCGGGCCCGGCAGCCACTGACACAGTAACAACGCACCGGGCCCGGCAGCCACTGACACAGTAACAACGCACCGGGCCCGGCAGCCACTGACACAGTAACAACGCACCGGGCCCGGCAGCCACTGACACAGTAACAACGCACCGGGCCCGGCAGCCACTGACACAGTAACAACGCACCGGGCCCGGCAGCCACTGACACAGTAACAACGCACCGGGCCCGGCAGCCACTGACACAGTAGCAACGCACCGGGCTGTGCGTTGAAAAACCCCTCATCCATGGGGTTTTTCATTATTTGCACTATTACCTACATTGTATAATAATAGTGAAGACAGCAAAACTATGAAATAACACACATGGAATCATGCAGTAACCAAAAAAGTATTACAACATTTTTTATATCTTTTATTTGAGATTCTTCAAAGTAGCCACAGCTTTGCACACTCCTGGCATTCTCTCAACTAGATTCATGAGGTAGTCACCTGGAATGCATTTCAATTAACAGGTGTGCCTAATTAAAAATGTATTTGTGGAATTTTTATGCGTTTGAGCCAATCAGTTGTGTTGTGACAAGGTAGGGGTGGTATACAGAAGATAGCCCTATTTGGTTAAAGACCAAGTCCATATTATGGCAAGAACAGCTCAAATAAACAGAGAAACGACAGTCCATTACTTCAAGACATGAAGGTCAGTCAATACGAATAATTTTAAGAACTTTGAAAGTTTCTTCAAGTGCAGTCGCAAAAACCATCAATGGTGAAACTGGTTTTCATGAGGACCACCACAGGAAAGGAAGACCCAGAGTTACCTCTGCTGCAGAGGATACATTCATTAGAGTTACCAGCCTCAGACATTGCAGCCCAAATAAATGCTTCACAGAGTTCAAGTAACAGACATCTCAACATCAACTGTTCAGAGGAGACTGTGTGAATCAGGCCTTCATGGTCAAATTGCTGCAAAGAAACCACTACTAAAGGACACCAATAATGAAAAGAGACTTGCTTGGGCCAAGAAACACGAGCAATGGACATTAGACTGGTGGAAATCTGTCCTTTGGTCTAATGAGTCCATATTTGAGATTTTGGGTTCCAACCGCAGTGTCTTTGTGAGACGCCGAGTATGTGAACGGATGATCTCCGCATGTGTGGTTCCAACCGTGCAGCATGGAGGAGGAGGTGTTGTGGTGCGATGGTGCTTTACTGGTGACACTGTCGGTGATTCATTTAGAATTCAAGGCACACTTAACCAGCATGGCTACCACTGCAATCTGCAGCAATACGCCATCCCATCTGGTTTGCGCTAAGAGGGACTATTTGTTTTTCGCCTGGTCAATGACCCAACACCTCCAGGCTGTGTAAGGGCTATTTGACCAAGAAGGAGAGTGATGGAGTGCTGCATCAGATGACCTGGCCTCCACAATCACCCAACCTAGTCTAGTATACTTCAATGTAGAACATTTTAAAAATAAAGAAAAACCCTTGAATGAGTAGGTGTGTCAACTTTTGACTAGTACTGTGTAAATGTATATCATATCACGTGTATATAGTACCGGTCGGAAAATATTCAGACCCCTTGACTTTTTCCACATTGTTATGTTACAGCAAAATGAATTAAATACAAAATCCTCAGCAGTCTACACACCATACCCCATAATAACAAAGCGAAAACAGGTTTTTAGAAATGTATTAAAACTACAGAAAGAGAAATACCTTATTTACATAAGTATTCAGACCCTTTGCAATGAGACTCAAATTGAGCTCAGGTGCTTCAAGTTTGCATTGATCATCATTGAGATGTTTCTACAACTTGATTGGAGTCCACCTGTGGTAAATGTAATTGATTGGACATGATTTGGAAAGGCACACACAGTGTGACAGTGCATGTCAGAGCAACAACCAAGCCATGAGGTCAAAGGAATTGTCTGTAGAGCTCCGAGACAGGATTGGGTCAAGGCACAGATCTGGGCAAGGGTACCAAAAAATGTCTGCAGCATTGAAGGTCCCCAAGAACAGAGTGGCCTCCATCATTCCTAAATGGAAGAAGTTTGGAACCACTAAGACTCTTCCTAGAGCTGGCCGCCCGGCCAAACTGAGCAATCGGGGGAGAAGGGCCTTGATCAGGTGACCAAGAACCCGATGGTCACTCTGACAGAGCTCCAGAGTTCCTCTGTGGAGATGGGAGAACCATCCCTGCAGCACTCCACCAATCAAGTCTTTATGGTAGAGTGACCGGACAGAAGCCACTCCTCAGTAAAAGGCAGATGACAGCCCGCTTGGAGTTTGCCAAAAGGCACCTAAAAGACTCTCAGGCCATGAGAAACAAGATTCTCTGGTCTGATGAAACCAAGATTGAATTCTTTGGCCTGAATGCCAAGCATCACGTCTGGATGAAACCTGGCACCATCCATATGGTAAAGCATGGTGGTGGCAGCATCATGCTGTGGGGATGTTATGCAGCGGCAGGGACTGGGAGACTAGTCAGGATCGAGGCAAAGATGAACTGAGCAAAGTACAGAAAGATCCTTGATGAAAACCTTCTCCAGAGAGCACAGCACCTCAGACTGGGGCGAAGGTTCACCTTCCAACAGGACAACAACCCTAAGCACACAGACAAGACAACGCAAGAGTGGCTTCTGGACAAGTCTTGGAATGTCCTTGAATGGCCCAGCCAGAGCACGGACTTGAACATCTCTGGAGAGACCTAAGCAGAGAAGAATGGGAGAAACTCCCTAAATACAGGTGTGCCAAGCTTGTAGCATCATACCCAAGAAGACTCAAGGCTGTAATCGCTGCCAAAGGTTCTTCAACAAAGTACTGAGTAAAGGGTCTGAATACTTATGAAAATGTAATATCAGTTATTTGTTTATTTTTTATGTAAAACACTTTTTGCTTTGTCACTCATTTTAGATGAGTATAGCTCTAGACCCCATTTCCTCAGCTGTTAGGGAACCTGTATGACAACGTGATGCAGGAACTCTCTCAAATCAACCCAAACACTGCGACCGGCAAACACACACACACGAAACCCCGTCATTTGAATAAGGAAATATCTAGCATATGGGAATTTGATTATTGACACAACAACAAAACAAGGATAAAAAAATAAACATTGCCCGGGCACGCTGCATCTAAGGATAGATTAGATTCGAATCCAGGCTGCATCACATCCGGCCGTGATTGGGAGTCCCATAGGGCAGCGCACAATTGGCCCAGCGTCGTCCGAGTTTGGCCGAGGTGTCATTGTAAATAAGAATGTTCTTAATTGACTTGCCTAGTTAAATAAAAGGTTAAATTAAAAAAATATATATATTTTAAATATAATTTGTTCTCAATCACCTACCTACCTTCCTGAAGGGAAAATAAATCAATTAGTAAAGAAGGGAGCTAAGCACTAGACAAAGTCTTGAACTGCAGTAACCCCATGATACTACTGCTGTGATGAAAGAACTTGACAGGTGAGGGGCTTGAGTGCAGAGCTGGGTGCTGGAAACACCCAGCTCTGAAACACCTTCACAGAGCATCCTTGACACTGTTCTATTAGGGATGGGGGGGGGGGGGGGGGGCGATTCTGTAGAGCAGGGATAGGCAACATGTTCCTGGGGTGCCCCGCAGATACTGCAGGGTTTTGTTCCAACTAAGCACCACACCTGACCAACTGGGCTAATTGATCAGTTTAGTGATTTCCTAAATTCAACACCCCTGGTCTTCCTGGTTGGTTCAATCCAAAACATGATGTTGCCTACCCCTCCAGGACCGGGGTTGCGGACCCCTCCGGAACCGGGGTTGCCTACCCCTCCGGGACCGGGGCTGCCTACCCCTGGGACCGGGGCTGCCTACCCCTCCGGGACCGGGGCTGCCTACCCCTGTACTAGAGTATCAGAATATTACTTTTGACATTATGTCGATTCTATGACTCCAAGTATCGAGTCTCAAAAAAATATAAAAAATAAATATATCATATATATGAATGTTATTTTTGCTAGGTAGTTAACGTTAGCTAGTGATAGTCGGATGTACCTGCGCCAAAACTTCAGTATTTCTCCTCCTATAGCTTGGCCACAATCTTCTTCTTTAAATGGTGAGCCAACAACAGCACTTATGTCCATCACTGATCAAAACTCAAATATGGCTCAAATATGGCTCTCTCATAACTGCACTAAACAACCAAACAGATGACAGTCATTAACATATCAGAGTAGTAAGAGAATATTCAGGACTTTTCCTCTGCAGGCCATGTTCAACAATGACACCAGGTACAAAGAATCACACTTTGCCTAAACTAAACCCCTTGTTAAGTGTTCTTTCCAAATCGAGCAGCAAACAATGGGTAGAAAACAGAAGTCTAGGATAGACCACTTTAAAGCCAATATGTATACACTATACACAAGCAGGAAAGGTCAGAAAAACCCTCTCATACATACAGACCTGTCAATGAAGAGAAGCAGTGAAGGGGCAGCCATCCAGTCAGTGTGTTCATCCACAACGTACACAATCCTCAATGCCAAAGCAGAACAACCTGTCCACTGTCCACTGAGAAGCTGTTCAGATCCCCAGTAAGGGCAGGACAGTTCTCTTTCAGAAACCCAGAGAGAAAGAGAACTCTGATATGAAGCAGTTCCTCTCATTCAGTCAAGCCTGATGTTCATAGTTGTATCCAGCAGAATAAAGCGACAGAGGGATAGAGACAGCCACATCTCAGACGTAACCCGTGCTGAGCGTGTTCTGTGTCAGAGATCCTTAACCACAGCCCACTCTGCCACCACCCTGCCTTCAGAGTACAGGAGTTTGACTGAGCAAAGGGGGGGGGTAAGAAAGAATGTGCCAGCGTAAACAGAGTTTATTATTTATTTCACTTGTTTTGGCAATGTGAACATACGTTTCCCATGCCAACAAAGCCCTTTGAATTGAGAGAGAGAGCGAGAGAGAGAAAACACAGAGTAAACGATCTGAGGGAGCGGCAGAGCAAAGGAAATCTCCCCAGTAGAGAGAAGAGGGCTACTCAGAGAGCTGAGGAAAACAAGTCTGTGGAGAGGAAGGGGAACTAGCAACAGAGTGAGAGGAAGTGAAAATACCAAAGGGACTGCACTAAACAGCCCTGTTGTGATCGAGAGGGGTGTGAAACCAGCCGTTTAACCACTTAAAAACACTGTCGTACACTTCAGACTAGGTTTTTATGATAATGCTATCAATGACCATAGGACCATACACTGAGTCATTTTAAAAATAGGCCTGAAACCCATCATTACACTAGAGGGAGGCATACAAAACAAACTATGTAAATTGATCTGTTCACACTTGGCAGGCAGCTATTGTTGGCACATGGGGAGATCTCATTTAAATTTGCTGAATGGATTAGAGTGGGATAGGCTGGGATAGAGCTGTGTGTGTGTCTCTCAATTCAAAAGGGCCTTATTGGTTGGGGAAACATATGTTTACATTGCCAAAGCAAGTGAAATAGATAATAAAAATTACTCAAAAGTTTAAGGAATTAGAGAAATGTCAAATGTCATTATGGCTATATACACAGTGTTGTAATGACGTCCAAATAGTTTAAGTAAAAAAGGGAAAATAAAATAATATAGTCTAGGTCCAAAAGGCTTAACAGCTTCTACCCCCAAGCTATAAGACTCCTGAACAGCTATTCAAATGGCTACCCAGACTATTTGCATTCTCCCCCCCTCTTTTACACTGCTGCTACTCTTGTTACCATCTATGCATAGTCACTTTAACTCTACCTACATATTACCTCGACAAACCGGTGCCCCCGCACATCGACTCTGTACCGGTACCCCCTGTATATAGCCTCGCTACTGTTATTTTACTGATGCTCTTAAATTATTTGTTATTTTTATTTACTTAACACTAATTTTTCTTAAAACTGCATTGTTGGCACGTGACAAATACAATTAGATTTTATATTTACAATGGGGTTTGTTCTTCACTGGTTGCCCTTTTCTTGTGGCAACAGGTAACAAATCTTGCTGCTGTGATGGCACACAATGGTATTTCACCCAATAGATATGAGAGTTGATCAAAATTGGATTTGCTGTCTGTGCGTAATCTGAGGGAAATACGTGTCTCTAATAATATGGTCATACATTTGGCAGGAGGTTAGGAAGTGCAGCTCAGTTTCCACCTCATTTTAGGGGCAGTGTGTACAGCCTGTCTTCTCGAGAGCCAGGTCTGCCTACGGCAGCCTCTCTCAATAGTCCATACATAGTCAAAGCTTTCCTTAATTTTGAGTCAGCCACAGGGGTCAGGTATTCTGCCACAGTAGTCTCTGTTTAGGTCCAAATAGCATTCTAGTTTGCTATGTTTTTTTATTCATTCTTTCCAATGTGTCAAATAATTATATTTTTGTTTTCTCATGATTTGGTTGGGTCTAATTGTGTTGCTGTCCTGGGGCTCTGTGGGGTCTGTTTGTGAACAGAGCCCCGGGACCAGCTTGCTTAGGGGACTCTTCTCCAGGTTCATCTCGCTGTAGGTGATGGCTTTATGGAAGGTTTGGGAATCGCTTCCTTTTAAGTGGTAGAATTTAAAGTATTTTTTCTGGATTTTCATAATTAGCGGTATCGGCCTAATTCTGTTCTGTATGCATTATTTGGCGTTTTACATGGAGGATATTTTTTGCAGAATTATGCACGCAGACTCAATTTGGAGAATACAGTGAGTTCAGGTAGTCTTTAATAGTTGATTCTAAGATTAGTATTTGACCATGTATATGTTTTTGCTGTTTGTTATAGAGCCAAAAAGATTGGAGAAGTGGTTTATCCATACATCTCCATTTTGGATAGATAACTCTTCGTGTTGTTTGTTTAGAGTTTAACAATTTTCCCAGAAGCGGTTGATTATATGGATTCTTCATTTACATTCAGCTGATTTCTGACATGCTGTTCCTTATTTTTCCATAGTGTATTTCTCTCTCTCTCTCACCTTCTATTGAGAGAATCACAGGATGAAGTGTGAGATGTGATGAACGGGAGAGTTTGAGTACAGAGGAAACTACCTTTTCCCCCTCTGAGCTTGAGCTCCCGAAATAGATGAAGCCAAAACCCACACACACGTCGTTCATCTGAGCCTAGCGCACCTGCGGAGTGTCTGATGACTGCGATTTGAGGGGAAACAGTGAGGTGACTGGGGTATAGCGGAGGGAGCTAAACGTGAGACCTTTGTAGTTCAACCAGATTGATTAATCAAATCCTACTGTGTGATCTAAATTAGTATTTTATTTCTCCGAGAAATTCCCACACTAACAAGTAGGTTTGCAGGTTTTTTAATTTACCAAAGTTACCGAAATCTTCAGTAATCTATGGCAATCCATGGTAGCTTTGGTCATTTATACTTGGAAATATTTTTTTTATTTTTTTTATCGATATAGATATATATAATTCATTTTTTATACCTGTGCTCATACTGTCCATGAGTTTGTAGTAGATAGAACATATGGTTCAAGAGAAAATAATGAAATTAATGAAAAAAAGCATCTAATCAACAATCACATCTGCAACTCATCCAACTATGGACTTTTTTCACAACTGCTACCAGTCTGACCCCAAAACATTGACAACAAAGACATATTGATACATTATATTTTACTAAGGGTATAAAGGATATTTCATGCTGAAACTCTCATATTAAAACATCAATGATATTCACTGCGTTGACGTTTATATTTAAGATAATGTTTTACAGCGTTGTCATTCTAATTTTGTATTTTTAAAATCGTATGTGATTTGTTGTATTAATTTGACATGCGATATGGCCACACAAGAGGAACAGAGTTAATTAGACACCTGTGATAATCTTTAGTACCCAAAAAGGCCACTAGATGTCTTCTGCTAAATGACTAAAATGTAAATGTACATTTTGGTAACTTTCAAGAAACATTTTATCAGAAGCTCTTATCCAGAGTGACTTACAGGTAGTTTACTGGTAACCATAGTCACAAGGTTCATCACAGTGTGCAGGCTTTTAATCCAACCCTACCAACACACCTGCTACAATGAACGGTTTGTAAAAGTACACCAAAGGTCCTTCAAACATTAACAGACGACTATGTAGATATTGGGTGGGTGTGTGTGTGTTCGCTTCTACGCTTGGAGTGCCTAGCTACGATATTTTCTTTTTAAATGTGACTGAACAATTACGGGGTGTGTTTAGGTGTAGGTAAACAGGTTCCCTATGACTCCAATGCCATCACCTGTCAAGCACAATTTCACGGGGCGTACGGGGAATAAGTTATTCATAGTAAAAGCTGAACCAGCTCTGCTTTTGACCAGTTCACACTGGAGGCTTCAAGCCTGAATGCATTCAACCATCAAATGTTACATAGGTCATATACACTTTACACAAGACAAGTTGACTGTACTGGACTCTGGGAGTGTGGAGAAGTGTGTACACGTTTTGTGAGTTTTTCACAGTAATCTTGAGCAATGTCTTCTTTTGTCATAGTGTGGTATAGTGTGGTATAGTGTGGTATAGTGTGGTATAGCTGTAGAGAAAAGATGAGGTGTGTGTTTACTGTAAGCACTGAATCCTCTCCTAAATCGAGCCTTATGTCAATGGGAGACCTGAGCTTAAAATGCAGTTATGCACACAGACCTAAATAGACTGTCAAAGATCACACAGAGTGATAACTTCCATTGTACCTGTTGAAGAAGCTAGCCAGTGGCCCCAGCCTCTTGGGCCTGCCCTCCTCTGACCCCAGCTGTCCCCGTCGTGGGCTCCACAGATCCCCTCCGATGTCACCGCCCGGCGACGACGACAGAGTGACGTCCGAGAATTGGGCGGCGTCGCCCTCGTCCGTCTCCAGGGTGACGATGGCGCTGGAGTCGGAGGTGACCATGAAGTCCGGGATGTCCTCGTTGGACGCCGACAGCGTGGCCGAGAGCTCCGTGCTCAAGCTCGACACGCTGCACACCGAAATGTCGTCACTGCGGTTAAGGTTTCCCCCTCCTACGCCGCCCATCCCCGTGGTGACGACTCCCACGCCGCCAGCGCCGGACCTTGGGGCGGGGCTGAAGAGGCGCACCGAGTCGTAGCCACTGCGGGGGAAGGTGGAGGACTTGCGAAGGCCAACGCTGTCTCCAGACTGGTCTAAAGAGAGGGTAGCAGGGCCCTGGTCGTTGTGGTTGGAACCCAGGGTAAGACCACAGTCTCCTGCTTGAGTGTGGATGTGCTCGGGGTGGTTGATCTCCAGGGTAGGGATGCCAGAGTCCTGGGAGGCTAGGCTGTGTTGGTCCAGGTCCTGCTCATCGGATCCCTGCTGGGGGTTGCCATAGTGCAGGGAGTGCTGGATGAGGGGGGGCTTGCTGTGGTTATGGTTGTCGGAGCTGACCGTGCCGTTCTCCATTAAGGTACCTCCAGCCACACCTGAAACCAACAAGGAATTACAGACAAGAGTCACTACTAGTAGTGATAATAATATTATGTGATATGGTACAGTGATAGTTGATGGCCTGTAACAAATATTTTTACATTTCAAAGCTTCCATTAATATTCACATATTCTCTTTCAGTACAACATTTTCAAATAACATTTGCCATGGATAGTCAACTCTTACCCTACGAAGTCCGGAGCCTGCTGGTTCTCTGTTCTATATGATAATTAATTGCACACACCTGGTGTCCCAGGTCTAAATCAGTCCCTGATTAGAGGGGAACAATGAAAAAAATGCAGTGGAACTGGCTTATAGGTCCAAGTTAAGTTTGAGGGCTTTGGTTTGACAGGTCAATAGAGCTAAAAAGTCAAGCTCCATTAACCAAACTACTGAGAAAAAGTAGGAGTCTAAAACAAGGATTAGGTTCCCCACAGACCAATCACTGACCCAGAACAGTATATTACCCATGAAAGTAGGAGACACCTCCCATGCCCCTCCTTCCTCCTTCTCCTCCTCCCTCACCACCTCATCCTGACATCAGATAACAGGAACAATAGAGCAGAAACATACAGGGAGGTGAGAGAGGATCCGGCCAGTAACCAGGCTGAAACTGAATCCACAAGCGTAGCCTGAAATGTGAACGAGCGTCTTGTACCATGTGCCTGCCTGGGCCCCTGCAATTAGGCTAAGGCCATATGGGAGTCAAGGGTATAGGGGACCTTACTGTTGAGGTCCAGAAGAGGGAAATAAAGGGTGATATGAAGACCCCTGGGGAGGGAGACTGTCAGAAACACATGCATCATCGCATTTCATGGGAGTCTTAGATATGATTAAAAAAAATGCATTTGTCCAAAAAAAAAAGTAAAACGGTAAGTGAGTGAATTTGTTCTGACAGTGCTTTGCTTGTATTGCATTGACACAAGCTTCTAGAAACCCTTTGACTTGACCACAGTCAAACTACAATTACATTGGAAAGGGCTTGTAAAGTAAGCATTTCACTCTAAGGTCTACACTGGTTGTGTGCGGCGCATGTGACAAATAAAATGATTTGAAAGAGGCACAGACATGCAAAGTTCCAGTGCCGCCAGTGTGTGGAGCTTCCCGACTGGCTGCACCACATGCTGCTTGGAGATGGATCTGATGGAAACTGTCTGTGTGATAAAATACCTCAGTTCAGAGGAGAGTTCAAGGTCTCTGGGCAGAACTGGAAGAGATACTATGCTGCTGCCGCCAGTGTGTGTGTGGAGAGAGCATGTGTAGATAGATACACTGCCCCTGGCACAAAGCAATAGTCACCAAGTGCTACCAGAGAAGAAGAAAAACATGGGAGAATACTGAAAAAAATATATTAAAAACGCAACATGTGAAGTGTTGGTCCCATGATTCATGAGCTGAAATAAAAGATCACAGTAATGTTCCACACGTAGAAAAAGCTTATTTCTCTCAAATTTTGAGCACACGTGTTTACATCCCTGTTAGTGAGCATTTCTCCTTTGCCAAGATAATCCATCCACCTGACAGGTGTATAATATCAAGAAGCTGATTAAACAGCATGATCATTACACAGGTGCACCTTGTGCTGGGGACAATAAAAAGACACTCTAAAATGTGCCGTTTTGTCACACAACACAATGCCACAGATGTCTCAAGTTTTGAGGGAGCATGAAATTGGCATGCTGACTGCAGGAATGTCCACCAGGGTCGTTGCCAGAGAATTGTCGCAATGATCTGTACACAATTCCCGGGAGCTGAAAATGTCCCAGTTCTTCCATGGCCTGCATACATACCAGACATGTCACTCATGTTTGGGATGCTCTGAATCAACGTGTATGACAGCGTGTTCCAGTTCCCGCCAATATCCAGCAACTTCGTACAGCCATTGAAGAGGAGTAGGACAACATTCCACAGGCCACAATCAACAGCCTGATCAACTATGTGAAGGAGATGAGGCAAATGCATGAGGCAAATGGTGGCCACACTAGATAGTGACTGGTTTTCTGATCCACACCCCTACTTTTCTTAAGGTATTTGTCCTCCTGTCTCAGCCTCCAGTATTTATGCTGCAGTAGTTTGTGTCGGGGGGCTAGGGTCAGTTGGTTATATCTGGAGTACTTCTCCTGTCTTATCCAGTGTCCTGTGTGAATTTAAGTATGCACTCTCTAATTCTCTCCTTCTCCCTCTCTCTCGGAGAACCTGAGCCCTAGGACCATACGTCAGGACTACCGGGCATGATGACTCCTTGCTGTCCCCAGTCCACCTGGCCTTGCTGCTGTTCCAGTTTCAACTGTTCTGCCTGCGGTTATGGAACCCCTACCTGTCCCAGACCTGCTGCTTTCAACTCTTAATGATCGGCTATGAAAAGCCAACTGACATTTATTCCTGATTATTATTTGACCATGCTTGTCATTTATGAACATTTTGAAAATCTTGGCTCTCTCTAATTCTCTCCTTCTCTCTCTCTTTCTCTCTCTCGGAGGACCTGAGCCCTAGGACCATACGTCAGGACTACCGGGCATGATGACTCCTTGCTGTCCCCAGTCCACCTGGCCTTGCTGCTATTCCAGTTTCAACTGTTCTGCCTGCGGTTATGGAACCCCTACCTGTCCCAGACCTGCTGTTATCAACTCTTAATGATCGGCTATGAAAAGCCAACTGACATTTATTCCTGATTATTATTTGACCATGCTTGTCACTTATGAACATTTTGGCCATGTTCTGTTATAATCTCCACCCGGCACAGCCAGAAGAGGACTGGCCACCCCTCATAGCCTGGTTCCTCTCTAGGTTTCTTCCTAGGTTTTGGCCTTTCTAGGGAGTTTTTCCTAGCCACCGTGCTTCTACACCTGCATTGCTTGCTGTTTGTGGGTTTAGGCTGCGTTTCTGTACAGCACTTCGAGATATTAGCTGATGTACGAAGGGCTATATAAAATAAACTTGATTTGATTTGTGACCAACAGAGGCATATCTGTTTTCCCAGTCATGTGAAATCCATAGATTAGGACCTAATGAAATGATTTAAATTGACCGATTTCCTTATATGAACTGTAACTCAGTAAAATCTTAGAAATGATTGCATATTGCGTTTATTTTAGTTCAGTATATGTATAAAACCCAATTTAACAGTGATTTCCCACAGACTAAACCCACCTAAAGCCCCAGTAACAGTCCCCATGCAGCTGTAACCTGATCAAGAGGTTATCAAGCGAGTCACACACAGGTTGTTGCTGTGCTACTGAAGCATGTGCTTATTTTAATATCTAAACCCCTCAGCCACCGGAAAGAAGAAAAAAAAAAAAAAAAATTTTTTTTAAATCAACATCCGTTGCCGTGACAACATTGATCATCATTAATCACGATAATGGTTTGTTTAGCCAGCCGGACATTCACCGAGCGGACGAGCGGTAATTCATTTTTATATGTATGAAAATTACACCATATCATTCTTATTCTCTGGTAAGAAACTGAAATGACATTGCACTTCTTTGTCATTTCCTCACGGTAGTATTTTTGTATATATTTTCTTAAAGATGTGTTTGGCGAGGCCTCCCGAGTGGCGCAGTGGTCTAAGGCACTGCATCGCAGTGCTAGCTGTGCCACTAGAGATTCTTGGTTCGAGTCCAGGCTTTGTCGCAGCCGGTCACAACTGAGAGACCCATGGGGCAGCGCACAATTGGCCCAGCGTCCGGGTTAGGGGAGGGTTTGGCCGGCAAGAACGTCCTCGTCCCATCGCGCACTAGCAACTCCTGTGGTGGGCCGGGCGCAGTGCACGCTGACATGGTCGCCAGGTGTACAGTGTTTCCTCCGACACATTGGTGCGGCTGGCTTCCGGGTTAAGCGGGCAGTGTGGCTTGGCTGGGTTGTGTTTCGGAGGACGCACGGCTCTCAACCTTCGCCTCTCCCGAGTCCGTATGGGAGTTGCAGCAATGACAAAAGACTAACTACCAAATGGATACCACGAAATTGGGGAGAAAAAGATTAAATATGTCTTTGGTAATTTCTACTACTGGTGGCCTGCATGTGAATGATTGCGACAGTTCCTGAAAGTAGTATGAGTATGTTTCCTGTGTTGGTTATAGCTTCACAGTAAAGACATTGACATTGCATACTTATGAATAGGGAAATCCTTTGTCGCTCAGTTGGTAGAGCATGGCACTTGTAATGCCAGGGTAGTGGGTTCGATTCCCGGGACCACCCATACATAAAATGGATGCAGTCACTTTAGATAAAAAGCTTCTGCTAAATGGCATATATGTGAACACTATCAATGACCAGGCTACACAAATAACAATGCTTGAGATAGAATACAGACTAGATGCTACACTTCCTCATCACCATGCAAATCTACTAGAGAACAAAATACTGTAATTATAACACATACCCATGAAAAAGGGATCTCTGGTACACACAACACTGACAGCGTGACTGCACTGAAGATGACAATCTGAAGACTTAACATCTCTCAGTGAAACTGAATGAGTCTAGGCCTGTTCATTTTGACAAGTGTGAATCCTCAACACACCCTGAACACACCTAGTTCAAAATTGCATTGTCCTTTCATCTCATTATCAATGGAGATGTAATGAGTAGAGACTAGACAATCCTGTTCAGTAACACAGTGACTGTAGGCAGCAGGCTATGCAAAATTAGGCTGGTCCAAACACATTTTATTCATTTGAATGCATGCATCGCTAGAGTGTCAAGGAGTGGCAATCATTATGAATTTCAGATCATTTGCAACTACACTGTCATTACCTAGTTCAGCATTGTGTGTCATAGGCAATAATAATTCCTATTTATTAAATATACTACTCATTTGCATAGCCCGCAACATCAGCCACCTGTTGCTCAAGCTCCACTTCTAGCCTAAATAAAATGCCAACAACAGACTACGTACCACTTTCGCTTCCTCTCCGGTCTTTGGTCCCCTCCGTGGAATGTGCCATGTTGATGCTACAGATGGGCTGTCGACGCGGCTGGTTGCTGTTGGCTCCTCCGGTGGTCCATGATGATGATGATGCGCTGCTGCAACCCACCCTCACCTCCGCTCTCAGCGTAGCTTGGCGTTCATAGAGGAAATGGTCTCCGTTAAGTACACTTTTAGAGGACTCAATGACACACACACAAAACATGTCATTCGGCAGTAACAGGTCAAAATACGAGCGGTACGAGTGTGGCATTTTTGTGGCTTAAAAGTGTCACAAATGTCAACTTGGCTAACGACTCGCTAGCGCACTTGTCAAAGTCTCTTTGATACGTCGGTTTATATGCTTCCCTTTTCCTATATTCAAGCAAAATTGAACAGTTGATAGTTTTGCTCAAATGTTACAACAGAGCACTAAAGAACTACACAATTTGTATACGTAAAAATTAAATGATAAATACACTTGGCAAGTTTATCCAGTCTTTGTAATAACATACCTGTCTTGGTGCTTCAGCCGCCATTTTAAAATAAACTTACCGACTAGAGTGCAATGTAATCGAGCCAAGAGACTACAGCATCGATGGATTCACCTGTCAGTCGTCAAGGCGTAAATAATCGTCCCTATCGATCCATGAAACAATACAAGAGTTTCAAAGTAGCCTAGTCAACTCGTCCAGGAACCTTATTGCATGATTCTGTATTAAAATTATACTAAGAAGCCAGGTGACAATGAAACAGGTTTGTTAAGATGTTCTCTGCATGAGTATTGTTTGATTACAGTTAGCTGCTGTTCTGTAATCGAAAATCCCATAACATAGGTTGTCCATTCACTTAATCTTTTACTAATATCCAGAACTTAAGAGTCATGACAAAATCATGTGTCTACTTCAGCTTAGAAATTCAAGAACAATCACATTTTCTAAATATATTTGACCATACAGTAAAGCAAGGCTGTACATTGGGACTACTGTATCTGTCAGCCCTCTATTGTAAATGTGGAACCAGGAAGGACTTTTATTTCTGCAGAATACTGCCTCCTTGAGAAAGTGTCTGTCTTTACACCGATATCAAATCTCCTAGATCAGGGTTACTCAACTCTTACCCTACGAGGTCCGGAGCCTGCTGTTTTCTGTTCTAGCTGATAATTGCACACAGTCTAAATCTGTCTCTGATTAGAGGGGAACTGGCTTTGAGGTCCAGAGTTGTTTGATGGCCTTAGTTATTCTCAACAATTTACTTTAGTATTATGCCCATTGAAAACACAACTCTTGACAGAGCCTTTGACTCACAGTGAACATGGTGCAAATACATAAATAAGAAACCAGAACAGAACCTGGGGTGATTTGGTTTATTCCTTTATTAGATGTTAAGAAACTCCACAATGAAACAAAATAATTTACTCAGGGTGTACATGAAATTAGAACAATACAACCACTTGAGACAGATGGGAGTTGAGGATGAGGGACAAAGGGATGGGAGGGTGTCATCTAGTAGGAATGAAGAGACTAGGAAAACTCTGGTTTTCAGTGCCGGAAATGCTATGTCCTTCAGACCAATCAAAACTCAATGTTAACCTTCGTCAATGTAGTTTCAAAATGCATAGTCGCTCTCGATGCATTTTCAAAACTCAATATATAAACAGAAAAACAAATAAATGCATTTCCTTCAAACTCCCATGTAGGTGCTGTGACTCGGTCTCTCACACATCTACACACAAAGTAAAAATTAAATTAAAAAAAAGAAGTCACTGCTTTACCCTGGCCTGTACTTGTCATATACAAAACCGGTTTTATTTAACTTAGATGGAGTGTGGTGTTGACATGCTGCTCTTATTTGTAAAGACACTCCATAACAGTTCAATCTTTATTTTCTCAGCTCTCCCGTACTGAAAAATAAGTCATGCAAAATAAACGGAGTGACTTTCCTCCACATACACTTGAATGTTTAAAAGTTTGCATGCGCCAAGATTGCATATGACCGAGGACCATGAAAAGGTCCCCCTCACATTGCTTAGGCAATCTCAAAACGGCTCGGTCGGGCTTAGCTCTAAAACTATGTGCTGTACAATTAACTCTGTAGGAAGCTTGGGATTAATAAAAGCCTGTTTATTTTTTTCCTCAAATAAAGTTTCAGTAATAAATTAATGCTTGAATGAAAGTACTGATGCACTGCCACAGAATTAAGTGTTTTCCACCTACTTTGAAAAAAATATTTAGTATTTAAGTATTCCTGAGTGACTGACAACTGTCTAAACAAAATAAAATACAATTGAAAGTAGCCTGACATTTTTCAGAGCAGTCTTTCATTCAAGTTTCAATCGGTTGAACACAAGTTCAGAACAAACACCACAATTATGGGGCAGACTGAGGCCCTGGCATATTGAAATGGATTGTTATCGACTTTGCCATTTCCCAAACCAACTCAAGATACAGCTGTCCATTAAGAGGTCGAAGAATAATAAAACAACAAAAAAATTAAGATCAATGACTGTGCTCACAATGGAGACCCTGTGCCCTGTGACAGTGCATTAGAACCCGTGTGCACACATTGTTGGCGGACATTTTGGACTGCACAACGGATGCGTCAAAAGAGAACATGGAGGGATGGTAACTGCTTCAATTCCTCGGTTTTCTGAGGACGAAAACAAATATTTTGAAGTGGAAGGATGGAACCAAAATAAACCACTGCAGTGATAAAGATATACACAACGCACATGGAAAACCAAATGCATATCCTCTAAAGATGTGTGTTAACTCAGGATTTAATAGTTAATGCACAGGCGACAGAAACAATCACTCAAACATAGTCGGGCCTCTGATTAAACTTAGTCTGGGCATTGAATTGTGTTATTTTTGGTTAATCACCTTTTCCTTGAATGTTTTATATTACGCTCTTTTAAGTTAAGTAGTGTCTGGGTAGAAATATATTGCCTTTAAAATCCTGCTTCTACTGTAGACCTTACAGTAGGATGAACACAGTGACACTATTACCTGTAATAGACTGTTAATCTGATAACAAGATTGAAATCAAATCACTTTTTATTTCCATTGTTATTACAGGCCAGTTAACTTACTAGTTAAAAGTTCTTTAAAATGAACTCTTCTTTAAAATGAAAACCAAGTCAAAGCGAGGACCATCAAATCACGATTATTTTCTCCAAAAGATAAACCGATTCTTCCACTCTGCCGCGACAAACTACAGGATCTACATTACACAGCCACAATATCGAAACTGCTACAGAACGGTCAACATATTCATAGCACCAGTTGTTTGGACTATGGAGTTCACACAAAAAAACTTTCAATTGCTGCAAATCAGTGCCTCTGTAGAAATGGCTATTAATTAAATATTTTTGTAAAGGACCATTACACCCCAAATTGAGCTCAACCATGCTTTTTTTCTCTTGCTTTTTGCTTTGAACAGCAGTTTAGTACTTTTAACAGATTTTTGGGGGGGTTGATTTATACCTTACAAAGCATTTCTACTGTGTCTACTACTAAGGTTCTGAAAAACTGACAATCACCCAAAACCATACTCATTTAGAGTAACTTTGCACACTTCTGTGGGGGGGGCTTTGATACAGATTTGAGAGGTAAGATGCACACAGTCTTTCCTTCAGTCAGAAAAGGCACCCATGCTACTCAAAAATCTCCACATTCTTTCTAAATGACAGGGATGAAGAAAGAGAAGCAAATGCAGTGCTTTCATACTACGTTATGAAGAGCGGCATCCCAGTCAGATGAAGGAAATTGCAGCAGTTACACTAGAAAATAAGGAGTGAGACTAGTAGGACAGGAACATGCTCAACCATTCGGAAACCATAACTAACAGTATCCTAGGTCAAAATTTTAAAAATGTGAAAAACCGATGGAGGGAAAAACAAGACTGTCCCTAATATCTAACTGACTTTAATTAAGATGGAATTATGTCTGGAAGAATCAACTAAAACCAAATCTAAAATGCATACGTCTTCAGATATGGCATCACATGAAGACATGTAGAACATATTCAAGTTCTTCCTACTTGCAGCCTTTTTTTTGTTGTTGTTGATTACACAAGACTCTAGTAAAATGAAAATCAGCAGTGTTAAGGGTGGGATGTGGAGGGGTTCCTCTGTCCAGATGCCTATCGTTTCTAAGTGGCGAGGTCCCCCCCCCCATATCTTTGCAAGTAGAGGTGCAGTCAAAGGAGAAGAGGCCATATCTTCCTGACGATGGGCTTCCTCGCCACAGAGCTGGACTTCTCAGATGTTGCTGCTCCCTGCGAGAATAAAGACAGTGGCTGAGAAACATGAATTGGTAAACAGGGCCTGTGTTCATTTATCCTGAGTTCAAAACAAAACTGAAAACGGTTTGTATTTGATTACTGATTAAATGTGTGTTAACTGGAACCTGTTTCAAGATCGTGTCACTGGCACGTAGGGCAGTATACAGACCAGCATTGGGGAAAGGGAATACCCCCACAGGCTGGGTCAGAGTATGTATGAGAGGGAGAGACAGAGCCCCCCCCCCCATGCTCTATGGTGTTAGCATTAATTCTAAAGCATTGTTATCCTAAACTCGGTCCTGGGGCCCCCTGGGTGAACCTTCTGGTTTTTGCCCTAGCCCTACACCGTTGAATCAAATATACAAAGCTCAATGAGTTGGTTTGATTCAGTTGTGTGGCACTAGGCAATTTTTTTTACTTGCACCTGGGAAGTACCCTGTTCTAAAGCAATCTAAACAGCTGACACTTATAGGAATGACTATGCTGACTGAATGCTGTAGAGTTGTGACTAAGACCATTAAATATTTGTAATTCAGTTTAAAACTAAGTAGTCTAGGTTGTATATAAACAATATATGACCAATTCAAGACCCATCTGTATGTCAGGGATGAACAAACAAACTTCAAAAAGCTTCCAGCTGTATATTAAACCAATACCGTTGAAGTCATTTTAGCCGTAGGTCAAAGATATATTAAATCTATTTAACTTTGATATTACCTGTACACTGAGGTCCAGGGAAAAGAGGAGAGCAGATTGTGTTCTGCCACCAGCACTCATCTTGCTGGATGTCAGTTAGTCCCTGTCCACTAATATTTAGAGGGAACTATAAAAAATAAAAATAAGGCAGGCATTAGTCTAATGGAGGGAAAACTGTTTCATAGTCAAAATGTAGAGTAACTTCTGACCCAAACAAAGCTCGACATTCCTATAATATTCTTACCTCATGCAAATCTTCAACGAAGTCATAGGTTTTCCCATATGTGGGACTCTGATCAGCTGCTGCACATTTACAGGCTTCCTTTTCTCTGCAAGACTCTTCCTCCTGAATCTTGTCGACTGGGACATCCATCTGTCCGCTCGCTGTTTCGCAGTCCAAGCAAGTCTCTTGCTCAGCGATTGGCAGGAGGGTGCTGGAGCCCTCCTGAGAATCCAGTGAGGTCTGGGCACTCTTCTCCATGCCAGACTTCTTTAATCTGGGCAGGAATTTCCCAGATTCCAGTTCTGACTTCCCGTAGCACGGTCCCTCGTTTTCTGCATCCTCCTCAAGCGGTTTGAGATCGGCCTGAGGGTCGTCGGAGAAATCCGGCGGGGCCAGGGCGGGAACACTCATCTCTTCTTTCTCGGACTCAATCTCCGACTCACTCCCTCCGCCAGGCGACAGCTCCGAGGCTGATATGGGTCGGAAGTGAGTCCTGGGGGAGATGCGGATGGCCCTGTACTGGGTGGTCCGGTTGATGCCGTATAGCCGTGGGTGTAAAGCTTCATTCTCTGAGTCCGAGCACAATATAGACTTGGGTTTGAACCCCGGGCTGAACGAAGCCATGTCCTCAGGCTCGAAGGAGCACTCTACCTGGAGGACTTGAGAGAACGGATTGTTCAGATCAAAGGACGCAAACGGGTAATCGATCCCCGGCTCCTCACCACGGAAGCCTGCACAGGATCCGAGTAAATCTTCATGGAAGATAAAAGAAAATCCCTTATTCAATCCATCCTCACCTCCTTTAGAAGCCTGGTCACTCTGCCCGAAGGAGACCAGGGGCCTCCAGAGGGGCTTGTGGCTGGAGGCAAAGCAGCTGCCTGTGTTCATGAACACACGGTCTGTACCAGCAATGGTTACCACGTCTGAGCCAGAGGACGAGGCAGCAGCACACTGTAGAAGGCTGCCTTTTGCGTCGCCTGGCGGCACCACGGCCCAGTCCTGGTCACTGCTGAACATCTTCAGCTCTCCGTACACTCCTCCCAGGATGAACGACGTGTTATCCTTCTCAGGGTTCACGTCCCAGGGCTTGGACGGCGTCATGTAATCCCCGGAAGCATTCATCTTTGAGAGCTGGTTTTTATCCAGGAGGGCCTGCTCTTCATTCTTGCCTTCTTCCCACAGGTGGTACTCTGAGCGCTGCACTGCCTTCTTCGGAGGCCCTTGGATGGGACCAACTTCCTTTGTCTGCAAGTCGAGACAGCCGCAGCTGCTCGACTCCTGGGAAAACAAGCCCTCGCCTGGGTTCTCTTCTCCAGGTGATAGTACGAGATCCCCATCTCCGATAGCCGTCCAAATGTCCTTTATTATCCCTGAGCTGTAGTTGTCACTCTGTTGGTTTGAGTCATCTGAAAACATGCCAGCGTCATACTGCTTGCTCTCGTCCCGTTCTAACGCTATTCCACAAATGGACTCCAATTTAGATTTCTTTGCGATGGTCGGCTTGGACACTGTGCCTACATTGGCATCCTCGCACTGGTGACCATTGTTTTCTTGTAAAAAGTCCAGGATTTCTTCCTCTAGGTATGTACCAGAGATGGGAGGGATTATACAATTAATCTCTTCATTGCCAATTAGAGCAGACTCCTCTGTTTGAACGTTTATTTGCTCATTGTCTGAACGTGTCTCTTCCGAATGCGACCATGGACTGCAGGTTCGCGTTGAAAGGTTTGAACAGTGTTCAGTTTCATCAAAGGCACTATTTTTGGTCCATATTAACAAACGAGACTGCTTGTTACAATGTGGATCTAGACAGCTACTTGAATCTGTGTTGTTTTCGTGACCAACGATGAGAAAAGGAAGAGTTGGGCTATCGTACTGCAGCTCAAAAAGAGACAAGCAGGAGGAGTTCAGACCAGGAGCTTCACTGGTGGCTTCTGGGAGATGAGGCTCCTCCAGGTTCCCAGGCAGCGTGCCGATGGTGAATGGAACGCCGTCCAAAGCGGGGGAGAGCTGAACGGGAGAGTCCCCTGCAAAGCTTTCTCCATCTATATCTTCAGAGCTAGACGATGAATAACATGCCCAGACCTGAGCCATGTTTTCCAAATCCTGCATGAAGAACCCATCATCTCCCAAAGCATCCAGACAGCCCACCCTTATTGCACTTTCCCCTTGCAGCTCAAGGCCATCTAACACTAAACAACATTCTGCCTCAAAGTCTCTTTGCTCTTCACTCTTCTGTCGAATCATGCTCAAGATTCGACTCTCTTGTACCAAGTCTGAGGCACTAGGATCCAATATGGATTGATAAATATCGACTTCATAGAAGTGAGTGAATTCGGACAGATACTCATCATCTAACTCTCTACTATCCTCAGGCGGAGGGCAGCTAGAGGTCCCATTGAGTTCGGTAGCCTCCTCATCTGCGTCCCCTGGCACTTCAACAAAGTGCCCATCTACAAAGGTGCCCGCTGCCAGATACGCCCTCTGGAAGCTTGTGTTGGCAATGCAGATGCCTTGCATTCTCTCAGACAGCCTTCCAAAGTCAGTGGACAAGGTCGAATCTTCTGGAGAGTCCACCTTGCTCCGGTACTTTGTTTCCAGTTTGCTCCTTCTGCTACTGAACGGTACTAAATACTCTGTGATGGGCTCTGTGTACCACAGGGGCTCCTCCATGTACTCCTTTTTGTTGCTGGCCTCAGCTCCGGACTCCTTTTCTTCCCACCAGCCTGGATCTTTTCGAATTTCCTTCAGCGGTCTTTTCCCCTTTTTGTAGAGCTGTGTTTTCCTCACAGGTCCTCCAGTGGCACTGCTGCTGCTGCATCCAGCATTCCGCCGCTCCTCTTTGTCGACGGCCTTCAGAGCCAGTTTCACTTGTCCACTGTGGCACCCCCTCTTACTCCTGCTGAACACCTCCTTGGACTTGTGCTTGATCCTGCCCGCCTTGCTGCTGGAAGTCTTGGAGTCGCCCTGGTTCCCGCTGGAGCTCGAGCCAGCCTCACTAGAACCAGAGGACCAGGAGCGAGGGCGATACTTGCCCTCTGACCTGTGCCTCACCTGCTTCTTGCCATGGACGGAGGCTCGGTCCTCTGCTGTTGCGCCACCATGGAATCGTTTCTCTTTCTCCTTCTTGCTGCGTCGCTGCTGGGTTCTCTGGCTGGTTGGGTTGGTGGTAGTGCGGCATGCCTCATGGGTTTTCTCCTTAGCAGCTTCACCATCACTGTTGCAATCTTTTGGGGAGGAGGTGTCGGTGCTTGTCTGCGGGGCCGCAGAAGACGATGAACCGGAGTAAGCGATGGCTTTAGCCTTGTTCCACACCGTCATGATCTCTTGGAGACAAACAGATTTCTCTGACAAAGGAGGAAAGGCTTCATAATACCTGCAACAATGAGAGAAAATGTTGTCAATTAAGATCAATACATAAAATACAACAAAGCACATAAAATTAATTACCACATTTTAATAGGCATACAACAAAATCAAATATGAATAGTTGTGCCAGCTGGTCAGGACATTATTATGATTGCAGTATTATTGCGGTTTTGGGTAAAACATACATTTCAACCTGGTCCTTTGAGGAAGGGGACTCAACTCCTTCAGGAGACTGAGATCCATCAGATTTCTTGAGCTGATTTTCTTCTGTGAAGAGAAAATTAATATGATGCGGTGTGTCATATTTACTAGTTTGTTATAAAAATGAAAGAAAATGTATAAACCCAAGATGCAAACCTTTCTGTTTGTTCTGGATGTCCTTGAGTTTGGAGCAAAGCTCCTCAACCAGGCTCTCAATCCCAGAGTTCTTTGGGGGGGAAAAGAAAGGAGAACGGTAACATCTAAGAATGAATCTAGCAAAGAATCCATTGAAGAGAATCTAAACAGAATAATCATATGAGCCCCAATAAAACAATTTGCTTCCTTCAGACCATTCATGAAGTGATTGGATGTATCCAACATTATAGAAACGGATGGTTCGAGCCGTGAATACAGGTATGACAAAACATTTATTTTTACTGTTCTAATTACGTTGGTAACCAGTTTATAATAGCAATAAGGCACCTCTGGGGTTTGTGGTATATAGCCAATATACCACGGCTAAGGGCTGTATCGAGGCACTCTGCGTTGCAGATAAGAATAGCCCTTAACCTGGTATATTGATCATGTTATATCGTGCCTTATTGCCTAAATAACACTTAAGGGTTGGAACAATTTTTTTGAAGGCAACTTTATAACACTGACTAGAGGGTATTAACATGGGCCTGACAAAAGACAAACCAGCTGACTGTCAGAGGCCGGACCTCCTGTACCGTGACTGTTCAATTTAGCTATGAGGGAGAAATTACTAAGCATAGCCAAAACAACCACCTCCTGTCTTTCCATCTAAACACTTACAAAACATCAGGCATCAGCCAACATAAGATCACTCAATCGACCACTTCTTCCTTATATCCACTGGTATCCTACGCTGTCAACAAAGATGAAGTAATCCGTTTTCTGTAAACAAGGCCTGCAACGAGCCGGTCTATTTACAAAGACAGCCATGTCGACAGACCAGTAGGCAATAGGCACCGTCAGAAAAGCAACAGCATTTAGTGAGGACAGAAATAGCCACCACAATATACAGGGTCGAACTAGTCCAAATCTTTTTCACTCACACTCTAACAGAAAGTAACATTCCTTACCATGCCGACCCAAGTCTCTACCCTGGCCGTGTGTTTCTTGCATCATTGTGCTAACGCCGGTCAGCTGACAGGCAACGCACTCTCTGCTTTCTATGCTGCAATCCCGTGCAGTGTGCTGGTTAAAAAAATACATTAAAAAAAAATGGACTGCAGAGTCCAGTACCTAGAGAGCAGCTCACTCAGGCTTGCAGACCCTTCCCCCAACACACCCTCCAGCTCTACCCCAGGCCGTCACGCTCCCTCTCCACTACTGGCTACCTCCGATACTATACTACTGCCAAACCAACCGACCAGTAAAGAAAAACAGCAGCAAATACATTGATTTTGCTTTAAAAATATATATATAAAAAACAGCACAGAAAAAATACAATGCAGGCTTATTAAACTGTGAACGTAGATGTAAGGACACCTCTGCAAGGTCACCCATAATATAATCTCAATACTGTGTTTTAAAGTGTGAGAGCAAATGGAGTCTGTCACCGTGTCACAATTCTTTCCTCTACTGAAATCAATTCAACCTTTTGCCAGTAAACTCTCATTATATCACACGGACTGTGAAAAATCCAAGAGAGTGATCACAAAATGAGCCTGGTCAATGCCAAGTATCACATGATGATAGTGGCGGTTGTTCAATGGTGTACCCCTCACAGGGAATTTGCTTTATGCAATGACCGTTCACCATGATTTATGCAATTAATATATGCATGACTGAAGTTCAACAGGCAAAGGCGCAAAATTACAGTAATAAATTCCTGACAGACACGGATCATTAAACAATTTACACACATACATGGTTCCTGCTTTCTTCATTGATTCAACATGTTCAGCTTTGTAGCTTACAGGCTGGTGTATAAAAATAAAAAACTCAACTGCTGTACCAACTATCAGTCTATGTTCTGCTCCTGAACACACAAGCTTTAAAGAGCGCATGAGCAATGCTGGGAGAAGACCACATGCGCGCACAAGAATACAGGGTGAAGAACCAATTTGTTGCTACACCGGGGCGGAACAGGCACTTACTTCATCAGACGCTGAACGCAGGCATTGCACTGCGGCTTGTTTCTTTATCTCTTCCAGACTCAGATCGGTCCCTCCTCCTTTCTTCTTACACTTGGCCCATTTCTTCCCAGTTCCCTTCTCCCAGCCCAACAAGATGTCATTCTCCTGCACACATAACATCCACATCCGTTATTTAACCAGACAGCTCGTCTACACAGGAAAGGGAAATATGTTTTAAAATATTGAAAGTGCAAGAAATAAAATAGGTGGATTTAATCATTAGGTTCGCTTAAGCCACAAAACAAACTGACTCAAATCAATACTAAATAGAGCCTGTTCTTCATTGACTAGGTGTATGTTTAACTAAGTGGGGGAACTAGATACCATCATGTTCGTAACACAAGACATTGCCGCTGCTGGACACCTACCTGATCCTGCAGGTCGTAGTCGTAATTATCGTGCAGGAGCAGGCTGAGGACGTAGCGGGTGTAGATCATGGCATCGATCCCGCACTTCTCCAGCTCCTGGCCCAGCCAGCTCTGCACTGGGCCCAGCGAGTGAAGCAGGGACATCTCTGCGGCAGGCAGGGGGCCCACTGGGGTTAGGGGGCACGAGAAGCTTTCAAGAGGAGCAGGACCGTCCGACTCGTCACTCACTGGACGCATGGAAATCTTTAGGTGTTGGCCATTCTGAGGTGGAGCGGCATTGTGACAGGCAGATATGGAGGGGCGGTGGTGTGGAGAGGGGACAGGGCAGTAGAGCCTATCTGGAAGGCGTGGGGGGGGGGGGGGGGGGGGCTACTCCAGCAGGATGCACAGGGAGGAAGCTACATGGAAAGACATGTAGGGTGCTGGGGTTTTTTCTGTGAGCAAATAGGTAACTTCACTCGTCAGGCATGGCTTTAACTGATGAAAGCTATCAGCTGTTCGGCAAAACACTAGACGTGCTTGCGTCTCAGTCAGAGGGGCTCATGCTGGGCTACGGCTTCACCGGCACAACCTGAAAGACAGGAAAAAGACTTGCGTCACATCTCTGTGTTGCATTTAGATGTTACACAAGGTAGGCCTATTCTTTTACACCATGATATACGGAGCGTACAAAACATTAGGAACATAATATTGAGTTGCACCCCTTTTGCCCCCAGAACAGCCTCAATTCGTCTGGGAATGGACGTGGTGTCAAAAGCATACCACAAGGATGCTGGCCCATGCTTCCCAGTTGTGTTGATTTGGCTGAATGTCCTTTGGGTGGTGGACTATTTTTGATACACACGGGGAAACTGTTGAGCATGAAGAACCCCGTTCAAAGCCACCTAAATCTTTTAACAATCAATGTCTCAATTGTCTCAAGGCTAAAAATCCATCTTTAAACTGTCTCCTCCCCTTCATCTACACTGATTGAAGTGGATTTAACAAGTGACATCAATAAGGGATAACAGTTTTCACCTGGTCAGTCTGTCATGGAAAGAGCAGGGGTTCCTAATGTTTTGCACACTCTGTAAGCCCTAGGCTTAGAAGAATGACAAAGAATACACAGCAATTCCTTTCAACACAACTGATAAAATTTGCATATTATGGCTTGTTGACCTTGTTCAATCTGATTTCAAAGATCTGACCTAGGTGACTTCAGTTGCTTTGAGACCCCATTCATTTAAAAGAATGTTAAGCCAAACAGAAAATAGTATTCATATTTCAAATTTAACAGAATAGATTAGCTCGCTGTGAAAACGTATAGGAATAATGAGGATTATAAACGACATGAGGGTGTGCTGAAGTGAACACCTTGAAATTAACCAAAGCAAATTATTTCTTGGTTACTACGGGCTGCCTCAGCCCCCACCCTGCCCAAGAGTAGATCTACAGCCTGTCTGTCCCCACGGATGTTTTTTAATGGCTGTTGATAGTCCTGGTCTCAGGCACCAGCTTGTTAATAGGCTCCTAAGAGAGCCTGCACTCTTAACCCATGCAGACAGCAACCTAGGGAATGACAAGAACCTAAATGAGTTACATTATGGGCATCCTGTAATGGGTGTGAGCTTTTTAAGCTCCCATATGGCCTCCTACCATCACACTTAAGGGCAGTCAGGTCTACTGAATAATCTGCTGAGTAAACTTAAAGCAAGGAATTTACACCTAGGCTATACTCCTGACCCAAGGGTCAAACTTCTAATGCATCGATTTTAGGCTAGTCAATGTGTAAGCGAATTCCAAGATGTGTGTCTGAGTAATATGCAAAACATGCACGCTATGCGAGTCATCCTATGTAAGGGCGTCTGCTAGGAACATTGATGTCAAACAGGGTGGTTAAGGTGCGATGTTGTGGAACAGGTCCCACTGTGGAGTGACTCATGCCAGGCTGACTTTAACCCTATGATCAAGGCAATTAATCTTTATTCAACACCAGCCAGAGTTCTGGCCCCAGAGACAGTGATCACCCCCACAACTGTTAAGCATGTAAGACCACAACAGCACCAAGTTAAAGAATGACCTAACACCCTTTGAAATCATAATAAATCCTATACCCCAACAGTATACCGGGAGAAGTGATTTAATTTGTATGGCAGGAAAGCAAACTGGTCAAGCATATTAATCGATATCAAATTATAATCTGCCATGCTATGTTGTATTAGGTCTCTATGTAGTGATGTCTCTTGTCATGTGTTTTGTCCTATATTTATTTAATTTATTTGTGTTTTTAAACCCAGCCCTCATCCCTGCAGGAGGCCTTTTGGTAGGCCTGTAAATAAGAATTTGTTCTTAACTGACTTGCCTAGTTAAATAAAATGTTCAATATAAATGAATGATCTAAACATTTCAGTAGCCTTGTTATGCAGTCAGGCGCTCAAAAAAGGAAGCCCAGCCGCTGCCAAATGCATCTGTTTCATATGGCAGCATACACACCGGCTCTCACCACTCGTTTTTGTGGCCTGATAGTGGATTAGCCCGGAGAATGACGAAGAGCAAATGGAAGCTGAACCGATATGATAGGTTGGCCTTCTTGTCACTCTAACGGAGGCATGTTATGGGTTACCCGTTATAGGCATCAAAAGGGCAAAAGATAAAGAGCTTTACAGTAGGCATTCCCATGCAAATATTTCATACAGCAACAGAACTGGTAAACTCAGTACAAATAGTTAGCATTCAACACAAACTTAACTATAACAGCAATATAGTTGTCGAAAATATCACACTTACGTTTGCAACATATTGTTATGGCCAACACAGCTGATCAAATCAAATGTGGTCGAACGTCGGGCTTGCACCATATAATATACGTCCCTGTAAATTACAATCTAGCTATTTAGCTAACTAACAAATGTCAGGAGACGCTACGGTGGCTTCAGCAAACTTCCTTGACACTGGCAGCTGCCTGGCAGGCTAGCCAACGAACGGTAGTCATGGATTCTTCTCCATGATAGATAACGTTGGCTAGCTAACTAACCAGCGTTCACGTTAGCCAATGTGAGACAGTCAGTCAATAAGCACAACTACCGCTAGCAATCGGTGTATGACTTCTCTTTACGAGCTAACCATTTCATATTCGACACTAGCTAACGTTAGATAGCTAACCCTAGCTAGCAGTATCACACACATTCGAATAGCCAGGGTTACGGCAAACAGTCAAAATTCAACTAGTGTTAGTTAACGTTTCGTTTGTAAGTTATTAGCTTGCTAAATTAAATTAACGTTTCATTAAAAACGAGCAAATGTTATCATAGCCTGTTTAACAGCAAGTGCCGACCTCACACTGGAATATCGACAGCTAACAGAAGCTAACGTTAGCTAGCGCAATAAGGTTAACGTTAGCTAGGAGGATAACTACTATTAACTTAGTCGTCCACATCCGGTAATAAAACACCTATAAATGATTGATCTGCTGCCTAGGATATATACATTGGGGAAACTATGATATTAAAAATATTATTGAATGACATTGTCATTATCAGCCTGACGCAGTTCTACCGTTAGCTAGCTAGCAGTAGACGTGTGGGCAGGTGACCGTTGACTGACTGCTACTTATATGGTGGAATTACAGTACCCGGTTTTCCGATCTACGACAAGTATTTTCCCTAAAGTTAAAACGAAACATTCGTAATCCATACAATTTCGGGAATTCGGAGGGGGAAACAAATGAAACTGAGAAGTCCCATCAAATCAGCGCAAACTACAATAACATTCGGACAAAGTTGTTGTGAAACGATAGAGAAGGAGGCTGACCTAACCGGGAGCGGAGACGTTTAAAATTAAAATAAAAACATGCGCCACGAATTCTCACTAACAGGAACGCAAGTTGAAAACCGGTGCATTACGCTTTTTTGTAAACAATATTATTAAAGTACACGGCAAAATATTGTTTTACTTACCTGCCGTTACTTGAAGTGTAGAGGGGGAGCATTTACTTCTCTCCCGCTGCCGTTCCGAGCTCGAGCTCCGGAATCCTCTGCAGAAGCATCACATATCATGGACGCCGAGCGGCAAACGCGACGCACGACTGCGCTGTTTTCAAAAGAGAGCAATAGTAATGGCGTCTTTTTGTAGGCACTAACTCTGCCATGGATCGTTGTACAAAGCCTATCGGGAAATGTATTTAGTTTTTGCAGGGGGGTTGGATAAATGTCGAAAATAAGGTGTGGCTTAGAAGATCATCTTCGTCAGCTAGTCACTTTTTGTGAATTCTGAGACATTTATGTAATCACATAAAGCACTTATGTAAGCGCATAAAGGCTTCATAATTCATAAAGGTCATGTTAACTGACTGATATTATCTCATAGAACAAAATGTATAAAATCTCTTAAACCTGTGTTAATAACCTCGGACCTTATTTTTGGCGTGTATCCCAAAACTCAATTATTTCCCCATAGGAATGGCTGAACAAACCAGAGGTAACCAATTTCCGGTTTTTATGACTACAGGCTGGCGAGCTGAAGATTTTCACAAATGAACCAAGATTTTTTATTTTATTTGTATTAACTAGGCAACCAGTTAAGAACACATTCTTATTTGCAATAATGGCCTACCCCGGCCAAACCTTAACGGCGCTGGGCCAATTGTGCGCTGCCCTATGGGACTCCCAATCACAGCCAGTTGTGATACAGCTTGGAATCGAACAGGGTCGGTAGTGAAGCCTCTAGCAGTGCCTTAGACCGCTGTGCCACTCGGGAGCCCATCATTTGTTTTATTGTGTTATTGACTGTACGTTTGTTTATTCCATGTGTAACTCTGTGTTGTTGTGTGTGTCGCACTGCTTTGCTTTATCTTGGCCAGGTCGCAGTTGTAAATGAGAACTTGTTCTCAACTGGCCTACCTGGTTAAATAAAGGTGAAATAAAAATAACAATCAAGGTGGGCAGAGCCAAGCACGAGTTAGTGAGATCCTATTGGCGCGTTTTAGCATTTATTTTCACATTTCCGTTAGGGAACGCCTACGAGTGTGCATTAACTAAATTCGCCCTTGCACTCCTTCTAAACAAAGCAATTTTTAGAAACTTTGGCAAAGGGCAAAGTCTACAAAACGTAGTCCACTCTGTTTTTTTCTCTCTTCAGATTCTAGTTTTGTTTACAGAAAACTGTATGGATATCAAATATTTCATCAATGAGAAAATTAGCAGAATATCGGCCAACGTCCATTTCTCTCCATCTTCTCCCACTGCCGGGAGAAGCAGGAAGCTTTGGCTTCCTCTCATTACCATATTTGGTATTGAATAGAAACGCCAAACGGATGCTTCACATTTATATATCCGGTGAAATATCTGGCTCGTTGTTCTAGCTGCGGGCGAGTTCTGTCACTCGTCTCCAGGCAACAAGGCGAATCTCTACCGTCCTACTACTATTAGGATTTATTCATCCGCTCACGATTGCATCAGATGGCCAAATAGTCTCTCAAAATGTGAGGTTAAATTCTTATAAACCAGAAATAAGCCAATATCAAACAGGACAAATCCAATCCACTGCTTTTGTTTGTATTTGAAAAAGTTTGTTTTGATTAAGATGGTATTCTAACCAGTCTAATCGGTTATGGGTCCAACTTAATTGCTTTAACATTTAAAGTAGGTGTTCTTAATAGTTTGTAGTAGCCTATTTCTCTGTAAACCAGACATGCTGAAAACAAAGTCATTATGTTGCAAATTTCATTCTCATATTCGTTTTTTTAAATTTATTTTTGGCATTTTATATTAAAACTTGGCCAAAATGTTCATCCATATCCTGCTGTCTCCACCCATAAATGTATGGGTTCCGCTCATTTTTTAGTATAAAATGAGATTCTCATTCTGAATCATATTCAACATTATGACTAATTTATTGCTTCAACTGTGACTAGAGTACTTTCTCCAACCCAGTAATAAAGCTAAGCTTATAGTCAAATGGACATATACTGCCTATACTCCAGAGATTCTGCACATCTGTTACTGTTCTGCTGGGGGGTGGAGGATTAGGCAGCTGGCAGGTGTAAGACATGGCATACCCCTCCCCAACACACACACACACACTATCCACTGTTTCATGCTTGGGTAGCTGGATCCATTCTGTCTCACACTTCATCTGCTCTCTGACACCCAGGGTCGTGATCTTTGGGAATGAGGTGATGACAGGCCTGTTATCCCACAGGTCACTGCCTCATACTGCTACACCTGCTGTGTTAGAGGGTTAACTCACACTGCCAACCTGCTGTGTTAGAGGGTTAACTCACACTGTCACCCTGCTGTGTTAGAGGGTTAACTCACACTGCCAACCTGCTGTGTTAGAGGGTAACTCACACTGCCAACCTGCTGTGTTAGAGGGTTAACTCACACTGCCAAGCTGCTGTATTAGAGGTTAACTCACACTGCCAACCTGCTGTGTTAGAGGGGTAACTCACACTGCCAACCTGCTGTGTTAGAGGGTTAACTCACACTGCCAACCTGCTGTGTTAGAGGGGTAATTATCTTATTGATGACCAAGGTCTTAAAGGTAGATTCAGCGATATGACGTAGATGCACAAAGTAAACAGCATAGTGGGTCAATTTCCGCAACAACAAAGAGCATTGAAGCACAAGGCTAAACTTCTCAGCTGTTTTGGGCCGTACCTACCACACTGTAACAGCGTAAAGCGAACCCGTGCACATGCACAGATACTGTGTGTGACTGTGTGAGAGCGAAGTCTTGCATCTCGCTCATCGTAATATCTGCAGTGCTGCTCGTGTCAACCTCATTAGATATTGACTGTACAAGGGGTCAATGAGGCTAATCGATGAGGAAGTTGTGGCTTTTCTGCATCGATTAACAGATTTTTCTCTCCCCCTGCCCTGCAGGGAAAGAGAAGTGTTGTATGTATGTACTGTCCTGATCGCTTGAATCACAATCTGCCGTTCGTTACAAGAGCAAACTTGTACCAATCAAACTACTACATTGTTGAGCCACCATAATGACATTGATAGAAGACACAGTCTATTTGCAATATTAAAGCTGATCCACCCCCTACAAAAATGTAATAATATGTACCCACACATTTTAGAATATTCCTGTAGAGGGAGAAAAGTATAATTTTTCCTATGTATTTAAAAATAAAACATACATTGAAATGTTTTCCCCGCTGTCACTACAGTAATTCAATAGTAATTGGGAGACAATTTGTAAAATAGATGGCATAGTTTAAAGATCCCTTATAATCCTGGAGGCCTGATAGTATCTCCTCTGAAGACTCAGTACCAAAACGGCAACAGCCAACATGTCCCTGACCCAGACCCATGATGTCTAAATCAATGTCTCACTTTCAACGCCCTCACATCACTGCATGTTCTTGTTCTTCTTGCTCTCTCTCATTTCATGCATATATGTCGGGTTTCCCCGGGCAAACATCGTTATCGTCAGCTGAACTGCTTGACGTGTGAACCAACCCGTTCGCATCATTTGTTGTTAGATTTTAATGAAGGTTTTGTCCAGGCCATTAATCACATGTATCACCCTAAATAAAGAGCAATCCTTGCCTTTATGTCATAGGTGTGTTTATATTATGACATCACAGGTCCTACTCTATTTACAGTAAGTGTTGGTTCCGGCAGGCAAGCTGCAGGTGGCTTGTATCCATGCACTTGTTTATGTGACACGTTTAAGTGACACTAATCCATCCACGGCATTTAAAATGACTGCCACTCTCAAATGACCAATGGGAGACCTGAGCTTCTCGTCATTATGACTACAGTCAACCAATCCTGACGTCCCCTTGAAAGGTCTCTGGAGAAAGATCCCTCCTCCCCACAAATCCATATGTTGTGCTGCTGTCCTAACTGCTGTGGGTGAAGTGGTTTTAATGGTTTGAAGTTTCTCTCTTTCATTTAGCGTGTTGTATTATCTCTTCTCTCCACCTCTTTCTTCCCTCTCTCTTTTAGCACCCCCAGCCTTTATAAACAATCAATGACATGTAGGTATTCATATTTAATGAACTATTATGTAAGAGTAAAATTAGACTATGTGATAATTACCTCTTTTGTACCTCACCTAATAGCATGATTTTGTTAAAAACAAGAGCATTTCAACATAACCAAATGATGGTGTCACGCCCTGGCCTTAGTATTATTTGTTTTCTTTATTATTTTAGTTAGGTCAGGGTGTGACATGGGGTATGTGTGTGTTTTGGGTGATTATATGGTATAGGGGGTGTTGGTTGTAGTGTATGGGTTTGTGTTGAGTGTATGTGTCTAGGTATGTCTATGGTTGAGTGTAGGTGTTTAGGAAAGTCTATGGTTGCCTGATTTGGTTCTCAATCAGAGACAGCTGGTTATTGTTGTCTCTGATTGGGAGCCATATTTAAGGTAGCCATAGGCTTTAGGTGTTGGTGGGTAATTGTCTATGTTGAACGTTTGTTGCTTTTTGTTTGCACTACGTTTATAGCTTCAGGGTCGTTTGTTATTTTGGTTAGTTTGTGTATAGTGTTCGTCTTCGTGTTTTTCCTCTTCTAAATAAAAGAAGATGTTCTTTTCACGCGCTGCGCCTTGGTCCTCACTCTCTACCTTTGACGATCGTGACAGAATTACCCACCAAACAAGGATCAAGCAGCGTGATCAGTGGCAACAGGAGCAAGGAACAAAGGATTCATGGACATGGGAGGAGATTTTGGATGGAAAGGGACCTTGGGCACAACCGGGAGAATATCGCCTCCCTCGTGAAGAGCTGGAGGCAGCGAAAGCCGAGAGGAGGAGATATGAGGAGGCAGCACGGAGGCAAGGCTGGAAGCCCGCAAGTACAACCCAAAAATTTATTGGGGGGGGGTTTAGAGGTAGTGGGCCGAGGGCAGGTAGGAGACCTGCGCCCACTTCCCAGGCTAACCGTGGAGAGCGGGAGTACGGGCGGACACCGTGTTACGCAGTAGAGCGCACGGTGTCTCCTGTACGTGTATATAGCCCGGTGCGGGTTATTCCACCTCCCCGCACTGGTAGGGCTAGATTGGGCATTGAGCCAGGTGCCATGAAGCCGGCTCAACGCGCCTGGTCTCCAGTGCGTTTCCTCGGTCCGGCTTACATGGCACCAGCCTTACGCATGGTGTCCCCGGTTCGCCTACATAGCCCGGTGCGGGTTATTCCACCTCCACGCACTGGGCGGGCGACGGGGACCATTCAACCAGGTAAGGTTGGGCAGGCTCGGTGCTCAAGGGAGTCAGTACGTCTGCACGGTCCGGTATTTCCGGCGCCACCTCCCCGCCCCAGTCCAGTTCCACCAGTGCCTACACCACGCACCAGGCTTCCAGTGTGTCTCCAGAGCCCTGTTCCTCCTCCACGCACTCGTCCAATGGTGCGTGTCTCCCGCCCATTAACACCGGTGCCTACGCCACGCACCAAGTCTCCTGTGCGTCTCCAGAGTCCTGTGCATCCTGTTGCTGCTCCCCGCACTAGCCTTGAAGTGCGTGTCCCCAGCCCGGTACCACCAGTGCCGGCACCACGCACTAGGCCTAATGTGCGTATCCAGGGTCCAGTATGCCCTGTTCCTTCTCCCCGCACTAGCCTTGAGATGCGTGTCTCCAGCCCGGTACCACCAGTTCCGGCACCACGCACCAGGCCTACAGTGCGCCTCATCCGGCCAGAGCCATCCGTCTCCCCAGCGCCGTATGAGCCATCCGTCTCCCCAGCGCCGTCTGAGCCATCCGTCTCCCCAGCGCCGTCTGAGCCATCCGTCTCCCCAGCGCCGTCTGAGCCATCCGTCTCCCCAGCGCCGTCTGAGCCATCCGTCTCCCCAGCGCCGTCTGAGCCATCCGTCTCCCCAGCGCCGTCTGAGCCATCCGTCTCCCCAGCGCCGTCTGAGCCATCCGTCTCCCCAGCGCCGTCTGAGCCATCCGTCTCCCCAGCGCCGTCTGAGCCATCCGTCTCCCCAGCGCCGTCTGAGCCATCCGTCTCCCCAGCGCCGTCTGAGCCATCCGTCTCCCCAGCGCCGTCTGAGCCATCCGTCTGCCCAGCGCCGTCTGAGCCATCCGTCTGCCCAGCGCCGTCTGAGCCATCCGTCTGCCCAGCGCCGTCTGAGCCATCCGTCTGCCCAGCGCCGTTAGAGCCGCCCGTCTGTCCCGAGCCGTCAGAGCCGCCCGTCTGTCCCGAGCCGTTAGAGCCGCCCGTCTGTCCCGAGCCGTCAGAGCCGTTCGTCAGACAGGATCTGCCAGAGCCGTTCGTCAGACAGGATCTGCCAGAGCCGTTCGTCAGACAGGATCTGCCAGAGCCGCCAACCAGACAGGATCTGCCAGAGCCGCCAACCAGACAGGATCTGCCAGAGCCGCCAGCCTGCCATGAGCGTCCAGAGCCGCCAGCCTGCCATGAGCGTCCAGAGCCGTCAGCCTGCCATGAGCGTCCAGAGCCGTCAGCCTGCCATGAGCGTCCAGAGCCGTCAGCCTGCCATGAGCGTCCAGAGCCGTCAGCCTGCCATGAGCGTCCAGAGCCGTCAGCCTGCCATGAGCGTCCAGAGCCGCCAGCCAGCCATGAGCGTCCAGAGTCGCCCGCCAGCCATGGGCAGCCAGAGTCGCCCGCCAGCCATGGGCAGCCAGAGTCGCCCGCCAGCCATGGGCAGCCAGAGTCGCCCGCCAGCCATGGGCAGCCAGAGTCGCCCGCCAGCCATGGGCAGCCAGAGTCGCCCGCCAGCCATGGGCAGCCAGAGTCGCCAGTCAGCCGGGATCGGCTGAATCCGCCAGTCAGCCAGGATCTACCAGAGACACCGAAGCGGATATTGACAATGCTGGAGTGGGGGCCACGTCCCGCACCCGAGCCGCCGCCATATTAGGGCCCACCCCAGACCCTCCCTTTATATGTCAGGTTTTGCGGCCGGAGTCCGCACCTTTTGGGGGGGGGTACTGTCACGCCCTGGCCTTAGTATTATTTGTTTTCTTTATTATTTTAGTTAGGTCAGGGTGTGACATGGGGTATGTGTGTGTTTTGGGTGATTATATGGTATAGGGGGTGTTGGTTGTAGTGTATGGGTTTGTGTTGAGTGTATGTGTTTAGGTATGTCTATGGTTGAGTGTAGGTGTTTAGGAAAGTCTATGGTTGCCTGATTTGGTTCTCAATCAGAGACAGCTGGTTATTGTTGTCTCTGATTGGGAGCCATATTTAAGGTAGCCATAGGCTTTAGGTGTTGGTGGGTAATTGTCTATGTTGAACGTTTGTTGCTTTTTGTTTGCACTACGTTTATAGCTTCACGGTCGTTTGTTATTTTGGTTAGTTTGTGTATAGTGTTCGTCTTCGTGTTTTTCCTCTTCTAAATAAAAGAAGATGTTCTTTTCACGCGCTGCGCCTTGGTCCTCACTCTCTACCTTTGACGATCGTGACAGATGGTATATGTATAGTCAGAAACCTTTCAGTTGCTGCTGTTGCACATGGACTTGCTTAGCACGTCTCCTACCTAGCAGACAGGGTGTATTTTAAAACCGTACCGCAGGGCATTAAGAAAAGAATGCACACGCTAACTCACACTTCCACATTCTTTTTTGTATTCAAGCCATGGCTTGCTGAGGTGTACCTGGTTCCTGATGCATAAACACATACTCTCAAATACACAGGAAGGCAGAAAACCCTGTGGTCTGCTATAAGACAGTCGACTCCTGATTTCAGTGCAATACAATTTACTATTATATAAATGTACAATTTAATGCCAATTGACAAGGCCCAATTCAAATACATTCCCTAAATATGTACATGCGTGCGCAGGTTTAATGTATACATTCACAACAATCTCAAGCCCCTCAGTAGTTGTGTTTCTTCTGGCCCCTTTGATATGAATGATGTTTCATTCTGCTCTGTTTGTCTTCAGAGGTCCTCACTGACATCCATAGAAAAGCAAGCAATCCCACTGTGTGTGCTGGAAGGGGTGCCACTGTGCTCCGTCCCGTTCCTCATCATGTGACCCTCTTATAATAATGCTCCACAGGGATCCGTCCATCACCGCTAGTCCGCACAGATGCCAGATATGTGTTAATCCATTCTAGGCCAATCGGGAGCTGTCGCCTATAGGTCATTGAGGTCATCAAGTGCATTGAGAACAACGACAATACCTCGGGACATTAAATAAACTTAAGTTCCAAATGTTTTGATTCATTCGTATGACTTAGAGAGCATTGAGATGTTTGTCATTGACATCCTGTACCCAGGGCTGGGCAATATGGCTAGGATACTGTATCATATCACAATATTAATGGTGGTATGATGGTATTTGACAGTATTTTATGTTTCTGAATAATAAAAGTTTTAAATATGTTTTGTGACTAGTGCATGAAACTAGCATGGCAACAAATGAATTCTACGTGCCTGTAATGGGTCTTCTCCCTTCTGATGGTTATACACTCAACCAAACTAGGTCATAACTGACAGTGAAGTAGTCCATTTAATTGAACTTTTAATTTAGATCTGTATCAAAATATTGTTAAATTGTAAAAATCCATACCGGTTCATGATATATCGCCCAGCCTAGCTGTAATTACTAGAACAGATAGATAACCAATGCATCTCATCTAAGGTTTCCACTGAGATTATCATAGCATGCCCTCTCCTCCCACAGTAACCACAGTACCCTTGCCTTGGTCAATGTGGCGCTTTCTCAACACAAATGCAATTTTAACCACACTCACCATAACCCTTAACCGAACCCTAAACCTAAACTAAGCACAAATTATACATAAATATGCACAACAGTTTTGTCCTTTCGAGGATTACCATCTGATGCCATCTGTGTGAAACTGCACCTCCTCACCCTTGAGACTCTAGCATACCGTAGCCATGTCCCAAATATTAAAACATCTAAAGAAAGCTAAGGTAACTGAGCTAAACGACTACCGCCCCGTAGCACTCACTTCCGTCATCATGAAGTGCTTTGAGAGACTAGTCAAGGACCATATCACCTCCACCCTACCTGACACCCTAGACCCACTCCAATTTGCTTACCGACCCAATAAGTCCACAGACGACGCAATCGCAACCACACTGCACACTGCCCTAACCCATCTGGACAAGAGGAATACCTATGTGAAAATGCTGTTCATCGACTACAGCTCAGCATTTAACACCATAGTACCCTCCAAACTCGTCATCAAGCTCGAGACCCTGGGTCTCGACCCCGCCCTGTGCAACTGGGTCCTGGACTTCCTGACGGGCCGCCCCCAGGTGGTGAGGGTAGGTAACAACATCTCCACCACGCTGATCCTCAACACCGGGGCCCCGCAAGGGTGCGTTCTGAGCCCTCTCCTGTACTCCCTGTTCACCCACGACTGCGTGGCCATGCACGCCTCCAACTCAATCATCAAGTTTGCGGACGACACTACAGTGGTAGGCTTGATTACCAACAACGACGAGACGGCCTACAGGGAGGAGGTGAGGGCCCTCGGAGTGTGGTGTCAGGAAAATAACCTCACACTCAACGTTTTAAGTTCCTCGGTGTACACATCACGGACAAACTGAATTGGTCCACCCACACAGACAGCGTTGTGAAGAAGGCGCAGCAGCGCCTCTTCAACCTCAGGAGGCTGAAGAAATTCGGCTTGTCACCAAAAGCACTCACAAACTTCTACAGATGCACAATCGAGAGCATCCTGTCGGGCTGTATCACCGCCTGGTACGGCAACTGCTCCGCCCACAACCGTAAGGCTCTCCAGGGGGTAGTGAGGTCTGCACAACGCATCACCGGGGGCAAACTACCCGCCCTCCAGGACACCTACACCACCCGATGTCACAGGAAGGCCATAAAGATCATCAAGGACAACAACCACCCAAGCCACTGCCTGTTCACCCCGCTATCATCCAGAAGGCGAGGTCAGTACAGGTGCATCAAAGCAGGGACCGAGAGACTGAAAAACAGCTTCTATCTCAAGGCCATCAGACTGTTAAACAGCCACCAATAACATTTAGTGGCCGCTGCCAACATACTGACTCAACTCCAGCCACTTTAATAATGGGAATTGATGGAAATGATGTAAAAATGTACCACTAGCCACTTTAAACAATGCCACTTAATATAATGTTTACATACCCTACATTACTCATCTCATATGTATATGTATATACTGTACTCTATATCATCTACTGCATCTTGCCATCTTTATGTAATACATGTATCACTAGCCACTTTAAACTATGCCACTTTATGTTTACATACCCTACATTACTCATCTCATATGTATATACTGTACTCTATACCATCTACTGCATCTTGCCTATGCCGTTCTGTACCATCACTCATTCATATATCTTTATGTACATATTCTTTATCCCTTTACACTTGTGTGTATAAGGTAGTAGTTGTGGAATTGTTAGGTTAGATTACTTGTTGGTTATTACTGCATTGTCGGAACTAGAAGCACAAGCATTTCGCTACACTCGCATTAACATCTGCTAACCATGTGTATGTGACAAATAAAACATTTGATTTGATCTCACTCAGACATTACACACAACCTCTTTGGCCTGTCACAGCTGTGAACTATCGCAGTCATTATGAAGCCAAATGGTTTTGACAAGCTGCTCACAACTACACGTGAAAAGTTACCTACATGGCCTCATTTTTATTTAACCTTTATTTTAACTAGGCAAGTCAGTTAAGAACAAATTCTTATTCACAATGACAGCCTAGGAACAGTGGGTTGTTCAGAGACAGAACGACAGATTTTTACCTTGTCAGCTCGGGGATTCGATCCAGCAACCTTTCGGTTACTGGCCCACCACACTAGGCTACCTGCCGCCCCCAATGATTACACCCCAGGGTTAGAATGGAGGGCTTTTCACATGTAGTTTCAACCTCAAACTTATTTATTTTTTTAACCCAAAGGTAATGAGACATAGAGTTATGGACTTTCCCCAGTACAACACTGTGGCTAAATTGAAATAATGATGTCATGACGGCTGTGTTATCTTGGACGTGTAAATGTAGTCTGTTTGTAAAGGTGTGATAAAGGAGGCCAAAGTCTCTACTATTGTCACGTTGTTTCCCTTTGTTTCTCTCTCGATTACATCACAACGCAGAACAGTGAGTTGGATTACGTCACAACGCAGAACAGTAAGATCATGGAAGTGAGTTGGATTACATCACTCTGCTCACAGCCCCTTCACTGTATCGCCAGACTGACTGTGGTCAACAAGACTGAGGAATGAATAGCTACCCTACTGGTCTGTGTGACGACTACTGTGTTGTTTGGTGTCTGCTAGAAGGTCAACTTACTAGATTGTTCCCACCCACTCAGGAACTGACCTGTTGGTGCTGAACTGTGCTCTTCCTCTGTTTGTTTTAGAAAGACACAGAATGTGTCCATCTTCTTTGTCTCCCCACATCTCATGGATGCAAACCAGGGTTGTTGGCGAGCATGGTTCAGGCAGTATGTTTACGTTGTATTGGTCAAAGTTCAAAATAGATAATGTTGAGCGGCTGGAGGTTGGGACTAACTGGGACCCGTGTGTATAGCCAAGTTATCTTTACTCGCTCTGCATTATTGGTTGAGGACCTGGGTCTGATGACAGTCTAAGGCAGACTAGGATCCTGTTTGACAGGAATGTTCAGTAAAGGGTGAGACAGTATAACATTTAATGTATGTCATGGGTGGGGTGGGTGTGGCTCTGGCCTGTTATGGTGTCTGCAGCTCTCTCCCACCTTACTTCAGACTACACAATTTACCGTCAGACTCAATTCAATGAAATCCGCGTTGCAGTTAGGGCTGTTACCGTGACTGTATTAACGCCACACCGGCGGTCACGAGTCATGACGGCAGTTAAATTCCACAAGACCGTTTAGTCACGTTAACTAGGCTTCTCCAAGCTCAGATGCTGCTGATGGTAATTCGTTGCCTAAGAAACTTGCTAACTGCCCGGTACTCAGCACTATATTGTCCCTCTAATCACTGAAATCAATGCAAAGTGGTCCTTTACACCACTGCTTTTGGGTTCCATGTAGAACTCTCTAGGGAAAGAGTTCTACATGGAACCCATTAGGGTTCTACCTGGAATCTAAAGGGGTTCTTCAAAGGGGTCTCCTATATGGACAGCCGAATAACCGTTTTACGTTCCAGATAGCAACTTTTCTTTCTAAGAGTGTAGTGCCAGTAATACTAAAACTCTCCTTACAGGTAGATTTATGCACCCCCTTTCACTTGTGTATACGGGCAGAAGTTTGTTAACATAGTCCACTAATAATGGCTAGCCTATCTGTCCACTAATAATGGCTAGCCTATCTGTCTACTAATACTGGCTAGCCTATCTGTCTACTAATACTGGCTAGCCTATCTGTCCACTAATACTGGCTAGCCTATCTGTCCACTAATACTGGCTAGCCTATCTGTCTACTAATACTGACTAGCCTATCTGTCTACTAATACTGGCTAGCCTATCTGTCTACTAATAATGACTAGCCTATCTGTCTACTAATAATGGCTAGCCTATCTGTCTACTAATAATTGCTAGCCTATCTGTCTACTAATAATGACTAGCCTATCTGTCTACCAATACTGGCTAGCCTATCTGTCTACTAATACTGGCTAGCCTATCTGTCTACTAATAATGGCTAGCCTATCTGTCTACTAATAATGGCTAGCCTATCTGTCTACTAATACTGGCTAGCCTATCTGTCTACTAATACTGGCTAGCCTATCTGTCTACTAATAATGGCTAGCCTATCTGTCTACTAATAATGGCTAGCCTATCTGTCTACTAATACTGGCTAGCCTATCTGTCCACTAATAATGACTAGCCTATCTGTCTACTAGTAATGGCTAGCCTATCTGTCTACTAATACTGGCTAGCCTATCTGTCCACTAATAATGACTAGCCTATCTGTCTACTAGTAATGGCTAGCCTATCTGTCTACTAATACTGGCTAGCCTCTCTGTCTACTAATGATGACTAAGTGACATCTGACTTAATGACACATATCAGCAGGCTTCATATCCACTCAAACTGGTTCGTGATGAACCAGGAGATACCGTACATGGCATGAGGCTATGACATGCAGCTAACTCCCATTGGAATGTTTAAACCGTCGTTTGCCTGGGTAGTACGTAGAGGTTTCACTATGCAGACGCATTGGGACGTCTCGTGACAGTCACCCTGAAGTAAAGCGTACTTTGAGGCAGACACAAGGGAACGCAGACAGAGGAGGGCTGTGTGTGTATGTGTGTGTGTGTGTGTGTGTGTGTGTGTGTGTGTGTGTGTGTGTGTGTGTGTGTGTGTGTGTGTGTGTGTGTGTGTGTGTGTGTGTGTGTGTGTGTGTGTGTACGTGTGTGCACACTGGCAGACAGCTGAGAGGAGCGAGAAGTGTGTCTCTGGTCTCCTCCCTCTCTCCTCTGGTCTGGTCTCCTCCCTCTCTCCTCTGGTCTGGTCTCCTCTCTCTCTGGTCTTTCCCTCCCTCTACCCCCCGTCCCCTCTACTCTCCCTGCCTCAACCCCTGCTCCCTCCCCCATCAGCTGTATCTCCTGACTCCCATAACCTCCTCCCCTCTGGTCCCTAATCCAGAGATAAGCTCATAATGCCTGCTAGAGAGAGAGAGAGAAAGAGAGAGAAAGAGAGAGAGAAAGAGAAAGAGAAAGAGAAAGAGAAAGAGAGAGAGAGAGAGAGAGAGACTACAACCACCTTAACGGAAGTGATTTCCTAACCTTCCGTAACAAAAGCCATCACCTATAGAGAGATTAACCTGGAGAGAGTCCCCTAAGCAAGCTGGTCCCGGGGCTCTGTTCACAAACAGACACCACAGAGCACCAGGACAGTTAGACAATTAGACCCAACCAAATCATGAGAAAACAAAAAGAGAATTACTTGACACAGTGGAAAGAATCAACAAAAAAACAGCAAACTAGAATGCTATTTGGCCCTAAACAGAGAGTACTGTGACTGACCAAACTTAAGGAAAGCTTTTACTATGTACAGACTCAGTGAGCATAGCCTTGCTATTGAGAAAGGCCGCCTTAGGCAGACTTGGCTCTCAAGAGAAGACAGGCTATGTGCACACTACCCACAAAATGAGGTGGAAACTGAGCTGCACTTCCTAACCTACTGCCAAATGTATGACCATATTAGAGACACATATTTCCCTCTGATTACACAGATCCACAAAGAATTCGAAAAACAAACCCAATTTTGATAAACTCCAATATCTACTGGGTGAAATATCACAGTGTGCCATCACAGCAGCAACATTTGTGACCTGTTGCAACAAGAAAAGGGCAACCAGTGAAGAACAAACACCATTGTAAATACAACTGTATTGTAATGCTCGTCTTCCTCCTCTTCTGAGGAGGAGTAGTAGGAAGGATCGGAGGACCAAACTGCAGCGTGGTAAGTTTCCATATTTTAATAAAACAAATAGAACACTGAACAAAAACAACAAAGTGAACGAACGAAAACGAAACAGTCCCGTACGGTGACAACACAGACACAGGAACAATCACCCACAACCCACAATGACAAAACAGGCTACCTAAATATGGCTCCCAATCAGAGACAACGACTGACACCTGCCTCTGATTGAGAACCATATCAGGCCAAACACATAGAAACAGACAAACTAGACATACAACATAGAATGCCCACTCACATCACACCCTGACCAAACAAAACATAGAAACATACAAAGCAAATTATGGTCAGGGCGTGACAGTACACCCCCCAAGGTGCGGACTCCGGCCGCAAAACCTAAACCTATAGGGGAGGGTCTGGGTGGGCATCTGTCCGCGGTGGCGGCTCTGGCGCGGGACGTGGACCCCACTCCACCATAGTCTTAGCCCGCTTCAGTGGCCTCTTTAGAGCGGCGACCCTCGCTGCCGACCTTGGACTGGGAACCCTAATAAAAAGCCCCACTGGACTGAGGAGCGCCTCCGGACTGAGGGGCGGCTCCGGACTGAGGGGCAGCTCCGGACTGAAGGGCGGCTCAGGCGCCTCTGGACTGAAGGGCGGCTCAGGCGCCTCTGGACTGTGGGGCGGCTCAGGCGCCTCTGGACTGCGGGGCGGCTCAGGCGCCTCTGGACAGACGGGCGGCTCAGGCGCCTCCGGACTGAAGGGTGGCTCAGGCGCCTCCGGACTGAAGGGCGGCCCAGGCGCCTCCGGACTGAAGGGCGGCTCAGGCCCCTCCTGACTGAAGGGCGGCTCAGGCGGCTCCTGACTGAAGGGCGGCTCAGGCGGCTCCTGACTGAAGGGCGGCTCAGGCGGCTCCTGACTGAAGGGCGGCTCAGGCGGCTCCTGACTGAAGGGAGACTCTGGCGGCTCAGGACAGACGGGAGACTCTGGCGGCTCAGGACAGACGGGAGACTCTGGCAGCACTGAACAGGCGGGAGCACCTGTAGGGAGGAGACGGAGAGACAGCCTGGTGAGGGGGGCTGCCACCGGAGGGCTGGTGCGTGGAGGCGGCACCGGATAGACCGGACCGTGGAGGCGCACTGCAGGTCTCGAGCACCGAGCCTGCCCAACCCTACCTGGCTGAATGCTCTCCGTAGCCAAACCAGTGCGGCGAGGTGGAATAGGCCGCACTGGGCTGTGCTGGCGAACCGGGGACACCATGCGTAGGGCTGGTGCCATGTACCCCGGCCCGAGGAGACGCACTGGAGACCAGATGCATTGAGCCGGCTTCATGGCACCTGGCTCGATGCCCACTCTAGCCCGGCCGATACGAGGCGCTGCTATGTAACGCACCGGGCTATGCCTGCGCACCGGGGACACCGTGCGCATCTCCGCATAACACGGTGCCTGCCCGGTCCCTCTCTCTCCACGGTAATCACGGGGAGTTGGCTCAGGTCTCCTACCTGACTTAACCACACTCCCCGTGTGGCCCCCCCCAATACATTTTTGGGGCTGCCTCTCTGGCTTCCAGCCGCACTTTCGTGCTGCTTCCTCATACCACCGCCTCTCGGCTTTAGCTGCCTCCAGCTCTTCCCGAGGGCGGCGATATTCTCCAGCCTGTGCCCAGGGTCCCTTGCCGTCCAGAATCTCCTCCCAGGTCCAGGAGTCTTGAGATTTCGGCCGCTGCTGCTGCTGCTGCTGCCCGTTACCACTCTGCTTGGTCCTTTGGTGGTGGGTGATTCTGTAATGCTCGTCTTCCTCCTCTTCTGAGGAGGAGTAGTAGGAAGGATCGGAGGACCAAACTGCAGCGTGGTAAGTTTCCATATTTTAATAAAACAAATAGAACACTGAACAAAAACAACAAAGTGAACAAACAAAAACGAAACAGTCCCGTATGGTGACAACACAGACACAGGAACAATCACCCACAACCCACAATGACAAAACAGGCTACCTAAATATGGCTCCCAATCAGAGACAACGACTGACACCTGCCTCTGATTGAGAACCATATCAGGCCAAACACATAGAAACAGACAAACTAGACATACAACATAGAATGCCCACTCACATCACACCCTGACCAAACAAAACATAGAAACATACAAAGCAAACTATGGTCAGGGCGTGACATGTATTTCTTTTTTGTACTTTAACTATTTGCACATTGTTACAACACTGTATATAGACATACTATGACATTTTAAAGGTCTTTATTCTTTTGAAACTTCTGTGAGTGTAATGTTAACTGTTAATTTTTGTTGTTTATTTCACTTTTGTTTATTATCTATTTCACTTACTTTGGCAATGTTCACATATGTTTCCCAGACCAATAATGCCCTTACATTTAATTTAATTGAGACAGAGAGAGAGAGAGAGAGAGAGAGAGAGAGAGAGAGAGAGAGAGAGAGAGAGTGTATCTGTGTGTTTGTGTGTGTGAGAGAGAGAGAGATTTAGAGAAAGAGGTGGAGAGGGAAGAGAGAGCGAGAGAGAGAGAAAAAGAGAGAGGATATGTGAGAGTGAGGTTGCGCTTAACAATTTTGCAATCCGATTACAGTCTCAGCACGTTTCAAAACAGTCCTTCAAGGTCCCGGTAAGTCCCGGGGGAAATGAGAGGAATTTAAGGAATTTGCTTATCCCTCCCTCTCAAACAAGAATCTAGTACAGTGTTATTTGCAAAAGGGAATTTGATTCTCAATTACAATTACTTTGCATTATACTAGCATGATTTAGGACACATGGTATGTGCCGATTATATTTTATTTAAAAAAAAAATACATTGTGCACTCACAGCATGAGGGCATTGTACCACAAGAGGGCAGCAATTGCATGGTCTTTTTGCATTCATTGTACAACTATATAAGTGTGTCACCTGTATGCCAATGACGATCAATAGGCAAGATAATCAATAAGGAAATTGATTAATGTTCACCAACAATACGAACCGTTCTCCACAAGTACATCATGAATTAGGGGGCGATTTGGGATTGGGCCTTATAGCCATTGTCTACAGTGGTGGAAAAAGTACTCAATTGTCATACTTGAGTAAAAGTAAAGAGACCTTAACAGAAAATGACTCAAGTAAAAAAGTGAAAGTCACCCAGTAAAATACTACTTGAGTAAAAGTCCAAAAGTATTTGGTTTTAAATATACTTAATTATCAAAAGTAAATGGAATTTCGAAAATGTACTTAAGTAAAAGTTCAAGTATAAATAATTTCAACTTCCGTATACTAAGCGAACCAGATGACACAATTGTCTTGATTTTGTTTATTGATGGATAGCCAGGGGCACACTCCAGCACTCAGACAGAATTTACAACGGAGCATTTGTGTTTAGTGAGTCCGCCAGATCAGAGGCAGTTGGGATGACCAGGCATGTTCTCTTGATAAGTGTGTGAATTGGACCATTTTCCTGTCAAAATGTAACGAGCACTTTTGGGTGTCAGGGAAAATGTATGGAGTAAAAAGTACATTATTTTTTTTAGGAATGTAGAGTGAAGTAAAAGTAAAAGTAGTCAAAAATATAAATAGTAAAGTACAGATACCCCCAAAAAATGACTTATGTAGTAATTTAAAGTATTTTTACTTAAGTACTTTACATCACTGATTGTCTATGATAAGGGGTATGTAGACAGGACATGCCAGTCTTGAATAGATCCTCAATGTCTATATTTATAGTTACAGCATCAACAAAATAGTGTACAACAATGTAAAGTACACGTTTGTTACATCACGTACTTGCATGCAGCTTTTCATGTTCACATTTATAAAGGAAATATGCAAGGAAATATCTCTGAGGTGTAATATTGGTTCACATGCTGTGTAGGAGATATGATACCATTGTGGTTTGATAAAAGTTCACTTCCTAAGTGGTTTGTTTCAAGGTGTAACATGCATGTTAACGCCTACACACGCTAAAAATAGGCATTGGATCTGAACGGATAGTTTTCAACTGAACACTATGTTCTTCTATTCTCTTTAATGTGGTTGAAAAGTTCAATTCGGTTTAAAGCCTCTGGCTGCATGTTCAATTCATGTGAAAGATTGTCGTTCTGCAGAAGTATTGTCTCTATAATGTCTCTCATCTCATGGTGTGAGCAGAGTGCTACTAATTTAATTAAGTTTTAAACACCAGAGGCCAAAATAATCTTTGCTGCCTGCCATTCACCGGTCACCTGTGGCCACAAGATGGCCATGAATAGCCTGTATGCCAAAACTCCTGCCTTTATTTGTAGTTTGCCCTACTTAACAGCCGACAGTGTATAAAGTGTCTGAGGTGACTCAGATATAAAAAAAAAAATACATTTTAAAGTAATGTAAACACCTCTAAATTATATTACATGATGACTTGTTATTTAAGTGGTGCACAAAATAACGAAAACAAGACTGAAAAGATAAAATAAATGTATTTTGTAAAAGTGAGTAAATATAGGCCTACTCGATAGTCACTGTTTTAAATGCTCCCAGGTAACTGGGACAGGGATTACTTACATTTTCAGCCACAGTTGGAAGACAAGACCACCACACAAATGGATAAAGATGCATTTAGTAAAAAAATGATTATTAACTGATTATAAACAGAAACAGGGAGATTGGGGGAACTCTGGTCTGGCGGGAGGCACTTGCTACTTGCAGCCGGGCGTGACTCGACCACAATTCTGCACGAGGAGCTCATTTCTTGGTGCAGCGGTTGTGGCAGGCGCAGGTGAGAGCAGAGACCAGGACTACGAACTCATTGAAGTCCACCTCAGAGTCTCCATTATGGTCCAAAGCCTTCATCAGCTTGTCACAGTCCTCAGGGTTCTTAGAGGCCTGCAGAGAGACGGAGGAGAATGAGGAGGTCCCACAAAACAACATGATTCATCTCAACGACTGTTATTCACACAAATAACATGATATATAAACTAGAATTGACTTCATGATAAATCAGTAGATCTGAAAACAGCTTGCCCTTTGGATGGGACAAGACAGAGTTGTTGAATCTAATACATTTGCTGCAGTGTAGCGCTGGCCTACAGTGCAGTGTACAGTACCTTCAGGAGAGAAGGCAGCTCCTTTTCTATCATGGTCTTGAGCTCAGCCTTGCTCAGCGTGCCCTTGTTGCCCTCGGCTCCAGCGTACTTGTCAAAGGTCTTCAGGAGGATGGCCATCGCTGTCTCGAGTTGGGACATGACTGCTACTGGTGATGATAAAGTTAGGGCAAAAACTCCAAGGCAACGTTTCGGCGACCGGACAGGAGGAGAGGTGAAGGTACAGACCGAGTGGAATTGAAGTCTGCTTTATATTCTGCCCATGTATTAATGTTGACTGATGTTTGAATCAAGGAACTTACCAAAGCGACTATTGGCTCAGTGCTTGGGAGGTGGCAGTGACCGATAGTGTTTGATTTGGGGGAGTTTACGGTTGTGTCAACATTATCTTAACATCAAAACGCCTATTGCAAACTTTACCTCAATGACTGGTTCCATAGAATTCTGTCGTGCAATTTTGTGAAATTGGATTTGATTCAAGAATAGTTAAAGTGTTTTTAGGAAGGTGTTTGGATCCGGGTGCATTGTGGCTGTTTTCCTTCAGAGCTGCCGTTAGCTTACTTTGAGTGGCTTTTTGTACACAAGCCTAATGAGTTTTGGTTGGCTACATTAAATGGTTACACTATGATTAGAGTGTTTCTGTAGGAGAGTGAACATTCAGTAACTAAAAGTCAGAAAAGATCACATCATGTTCTTTGATCAATACCACATGACCTGACCAGGCAAAATTCTGGGCTATAGTTGCAGTTTAAGAGAGAATATAGATTATATACCGAACGAAAATATAAATGCAACATGTAAAGTGTTGGGCCCATGTTTCATGAGCTGAAATAAAAGATCCCAGAAGATCCCAGAAATCCATATGCACAAAAAGCTTATTTCCCTCAGCTTTTGTGCACAAATTTGTTTACATCCTTGTTAGTGAGCATTTCTCAATTGCCAAGATAATACATCCACCTGACAGGTGTAGCATATCAAGAAGCTGATTAAACAGCATGATCATTACACAGGTGCACCTTGTGCTGGGGACAAGGAAAGGCCACTCTAACATGTTCCATTTTGTCACACAACACAATGCAACAGATGTTTCAAGTTTTGAGGGAGCGTACAACTGACATGCTGACTGCAGGAATGTCCACCAGAGCTGTTGCCAGAGAATTGAATGTTAATTTCTCCACCATAAGCCGCCTCCAATGTCGTTTTAGAGAATTTGGCAGTACGTCCAACCAACCTCACAACCGCAGACCACGTGTATGGCATCGTGTGGGCAAGCGGTTTATTGATGTCAATGTTGTGAACAGAGTGCCCCATGGTGGCGGTGGGGTTATGGTATGGGCAGGCATTTTTCAATGAATTGCATTTTATCGATGGCAATTTGAATGCACAGAGATACCGTGTCAAGATCCTGAGGCCCATTGTCGTGTCATTCATCCGCAGCCATTACCTCATGTTTCAGCATGATAATGCCCGGCCCCATGTCACAAGGATCTGTACACAATTTCTGGAACCTGACAGTATCCCAGTTCTTCCATGGCCTGCATAGTCACCAGACATGTCACCCATTGGGCATGTTTGGGATGCTCTGGATTGACATGTACGACAGCGTGTTCCAGTTTCCGCCAATATCCAGCAACTTCGCACAGCCATTGAAGAGAAGTGGAACAACATTCCACAGGCCACAATCAACAGCCTGATCAACTCTACATGAAGGAGATGTGTCACATGTGTCACGCTGCATGAGGCAAATGGTGATCACACCAGATACTGACTGGTTTTCTGATCCACGCACCTACCTTTTTTTAAAGGTATCTGTGACTACCAGATGCATATCTGTATTCCCAGTCATGTGAAATCCATAGATTAGAGCCTTTTTAATTAATATCAATTGACTGATTTACTTATATGAATTGTAACTCAGTAAAATCTTAAAAATTGTTGCATGTTGTGTTTATATTTTTGTTTAGTGTAGTTTCCCTAGTCTTAGATGAAGTGTTAGCTGGTCCCAGATCTGTTTGTGCTGTATAGCCAACATATCTGGGACCAGGCTAGAGAAGGGTATCTCCACAGATAGAACAATGAGACAGATATTTCACTGGATGTATAAATGTGAAGCACCCGATTGGTGTTTCCACTCACTACCAAATATGGTAGTGAGAGGAAGCCTACTGGCTTGGCAGTGGGAGAAGATGGAACGAGATGGATTTTAGCCGACATTCTGCACATTTTCTCATCGATTAAACATTTGATCTAAATACAGTTTTCTGTTCCCAAAACTAGAATCTGTTAAAGAACAGAGTGGACTACGTTTTATAGACTTTACTCTTTTCAAAAGTTTGAAAAAATGTAAAGGCGAATTGAGTTATTGCACACGCGCACTTCACAGAGTAGGCGTTCCGTAACGGAAATATGCAGATAATACTAGAACACGCCAATAGGATATGTGCTTGGCTCTGCCCACCTCTTTGTTTGTTCTGCCCACTATGACTCATTTGTTCGCATTTGAAACGACAAGTTGTGGTCTATCTTGGTTAAGTTATGAAAATCTTTGGGTATCTCTGTTCTGTGTGTGTATCTGGTCTTCTATAGCACTGTTTCCTGGAAATGCTGCTCTCTTTTCTGGTAAACATTTAGGATCCCTGCATAGTGACGCTTTCTTCAAAAGACAACCTGCGTGTCTACATCTTACAGTAATCAATCCCCTGAATTAAACATGTTTGTTCCATATCAAAACACAACTTCATATATCAGATCATCTCTGATGATAACAAGTAAACGTGTGAATAGGAAACCAAGGATCTTGCCAGACGGCTGAAGCAGTGAGAATGTGTTACTGTGCCTAACAATTCTGTCTTGGTAGGAGTGCAGCCATGGTTACAAACTGTTGTTTGTTCTTATAAGATGTGAGTAGGTGTGTGTCTGCTTACTTTGTAACCGCAGGACCTAGTGACTCATTGGGGCAAGTTGTAGGATCCTATATTAATATATATAACATATTAAGCGTTTACGACTACGGTGAGCATATCATTTGTTAGCTGTGAGCAACTGATTAAAGTGTCCGCTAAACAGCTCTAAATAGCTGAAATGTAAATTTAACTGTCCTTTTTCCTGATCTGTTCCTCAAATATTTTCACAATGTGTATGAGTGTGTGTCAATTTGTAGGGCAATCACATCTACTGTTATTGTAAATACTGTTCTGTTTCTCATTTCTGTTCATCCTGTGGTCTACAGCAGACGAGGGGCCATGGTTACTACCTGAGGTATAAGCATATACTGTCACCACCGTCTGCTCTGTTTCCATTTCCTGTCACTGACCTATGAGAGAGCCCCCAGACACCATCATTTCCACTGGTGACAAAACACCAGTCAAACCGAGAATCTTAAGGCTGCATCTCTGGACTGTATGATTTTTGTCTGATGCTCAATCATTGGGCATTTTTTAAATTCTACTGTATTTTAATTTGCAGTCATTATTATTGTCAAAACGCACTCAGTGATATATATGTCTCTTGTGTCGTATAATTTCCACTTTTTCTCTTTTACTCGCTTTCTCTTGTCAGGCACATAGACACATTCACATGCATACGTGCGCACACACACTTTTCATGTGAACACTGGCTTTTGCATAGGTCGAAGATACAAACCAGAGTTAAATAAAGAGTAACTATTCACAGATCTCTGTAAAAGTACCTCATTGCACAATCTAGATTTACATGAGTTTCTGTTTCGCTCCCTCACTGGAGAATAAAGTACATTCCACACAGTAAAAATGGTTTATAGAAGAAACAATAGCAGTAATTACCTACTGCAATCAAATACAAAAACACACACATCAAAAAGACACTGTACATACATACTGTAAAATACATACAGAAAAGACTGACACATGAAGCGCAATAGAAAAATACATTCACAGACTGGGCTGAGCCGGTCCTTAACCTTTGTCTTGGGTTGGTAAAGCCATGTAATCAAGTGATTCATACACCTGGACTTGACACTGAGAGAGAGAGAGAGAGAGGGAGGGGGAGAGAGAGAGAGAGAGAGAGAGAGAGAGAGAGAGAGAGAGAGAGAGAGAGAGAGAGAGAGAGAGAGAGAGAGAGAGAGAGAGAGAGAGAGAGAGAGAGAGAGAGGGAGAGAGAGAGGGAGGAAAAGTCAGCAATGCATATAGAATAACACAGACTTCAGAAACGTTCTGATATCTTAAGTGAGATCACCATGCCTATAGAACTTACTCCATTAAATCAGGATAGGAATATTAGCCTGTGAGTAGGGTGTGGGACGGTGTATCGTGGCGGTAGGTGGTATGGTGTGATTAGCCTGTGAGTAGGGTGTGGGACGGTGTATCGTGGCGGTAGGTGGTATGGTGTGATTAGCCTGTGAGTAGGGTGTTGGACGGTGTATCGTGGCGGTAGGTGGTATGGTGTGATTAGCCTGTGAGTAGGGTGTGGGACGGTGTATCGTGGCGGTAGGTGGTATGGTGTGACTAGCCTGTGAGTAGGGTGTGGGACGGTGTATCGTGGCGGTAGGTGGTATGGTGTGATTAGCCTATGAGTAGGGTGTGGGACGGTGTATCGTGGCGGTAGGTGGTATGGTGTGTACTGATTATGAGACTCACCCATTGGGTGGATCCTCTGGAGGAGGAGCTCTGGTTGGCGGCCTCTTCCAGCTCCTCCATCTTCAACTCCTCGTCCTCATGGTTGGGGGCCTCGTGGATCACCCTGGTTGCTCTGTCTGGGGCACCACCTGCATACACCAAACACATACAGTGTTGTAAACTAAATATTTGCCTCCTTTCTAGTTTTCTCTATTTTTGCATATTTTTTATACTGAATGTTATCAGATCTTCCATCAAAACCTAAAATTAAAGGGAACCTGAGTGAACAAATAACACAACATTACATGCTTATTTCATGTATTCCATTAACAAAGTTGTGCAACACCCAATGCCTCTGTGTGAAAAAGTAATTGCCCCCTTACACAAAAAAACTGCTTGTGCCATCTTTAGCTGAAATGACTCCACCCAAACGCTTCCTGTAGTGGTTGATCAGTCTCTGACGTCACTGTGGAGGATTTTTGGCCCACGCTTCCATGCAGAACTGCTGTAACTCAGCGACATTTGTGTGTTTTCAAGCATGAACTGCTTGTTTCAAGTCCTGCCAAAACATCTGAATTGGGATTAGGTCTGGACTTTGACTAGGCCATCCCAAAATGTCAAATTTGTTTATTTTTAGACATTTTCATGTAGAATTGATTGTGTGTTTTGGATCAATGTCTTGCTGCATGACACACCTGCGTTTCAGCATCAGCTCACAGACGAATGGCCTGACATTCTCCTGTAGAGTTCTCTGAAACAGAGCAGAATTCATGGTTCCTTCTATAAAGGCAAGTCGTCCAGGTCCTGAGGCAGCAAAGCATCCTTAAACCATCACACTACCACCACCATGCTTGACCGTTGGTATGAGGTGTTTACTGCAGAATGCCGTGTTTGGTTTTCACCAGGCATAATGGGAACCATGTTGTCCAAAAAGTTATACTTTTGACTCATCTGTCCTGGCCTAGTCAAAATCCAGACCTAATCCCAATTCAGATGTTGTGACAGGACGTGAAACGAGCAGTTCATGCTTGAAAACACACAAATGTCGCTGAGTTACAGGAGTTCTGCATGGAAGCGTGGGCCAAAAATCCAACACAGAGACGTGAGAAACCGATCAACCACTACAGGAAGCGTTTGGTTGCAGTCATTAGAGCTAAAGGTGGAACAACCAGTTATTGAGTGTAAAGGGGCAGTTACTTTTTCACACAGGGGATTTGGGCGTTGCATAACTTTGATAATTAAATAAATAAAATAAGCATCATTTTACTTTTTTTTTTGTAAACTTAGGTTCCCTTTATCTAATTTTAGGTTTTGGTTGAAGATCTGATAACATTCAGTACTGAAAATATGCAAAAATAGAGAACATCAGAAAGGGTGCAAATACTTCTTCCACGGGTTTATACTTTTTCACGGGTTTGTAGATATCAAGGGCGTACACAGAAAAACAACCAAATAACAGGATGCGTCAACTCACTGTCTTGCATGGTAACAAAGTGATACAGCATTGAATATATACTGTAACTCTGATCTGTTGCGAAATGGGCTTGAAATACAAAACTAGGGACTGTTGCGAGTTTAGGGTGAAACGGCTTGAAAGACAAGACTCCGTAGCTGCTCTATAGAAATGAAAATGTACATCGTCGGATTGTAGGTTCTGATCTACTCTATGAATGCATACATATGTAAACGTTGATTGAAAAGCTACCATCTCTTTCATAAGCACACAAGTGTAGTATCCTATAGCAGTGTTTGACTTGGACTGAAATAGGTGCCAGTACTGTTTTATATTTAGGTGCAGAGGCTCCACAATACTTTTGAGCTGATATTCTATAAGAAGAACAGGAGCTCAAGCCGTAGAACATGTGTGGTGTCGGTACTCAGCTCCAGTCAAGCACTGGTGTAAAGATGTCAAATAAACATAATATCGCAATGCCCTCTGACCGTGGTGTCTTTTCCGTGCCCTGTACAGGCAGAGGAGAGCGATGAGGAACAGTGGCAGGACAGCAAGTGGAATCATGATAGGCAGCAGTTGGGGCAGATTTCCTTCTGAGGAATCTGCTGTGCAGAAAGAGTGGAGTTATTAGCAAACTATTGCAATAAGATTGGATCTATAACCAGTTTAACTTGTTCTTAATGTATAACTTTCCCCAAAGAAATGTTAACTGTCTCTAATCAATACTCGCCATTGTTTGTCGTATTTTGGGACGTAACTGTTATCCGTGTCCCATTCCCCTTGGATTCAATAAGAGATGGTATCTCTATAGTAACTTTACAGATGTAAGTTCCCGTGTCATTTCTAGTGAGGTTTGAGATGGTCCAATGTGAGCAGTTACAGGCTACAGTCTGTTGAGATGCCCTGTCATGACACTGACTGTTGTTGACCCGTAAACTATTATATTTTATCTCGGTGTGTTCTTTTTTATGCAACTGAACTGTCCCTCTTGACACATTTGTATTCCAGCAGCACTGGATCTGAACAGTGTCCCCCTCTGTTACTGTTACATTATGAGGAGACTGGATCACCACCAACGTGTCCCTTATACCTGTGGAGAGAGAGAAAACAACATATTAGTGAAACATCAAATGACAAGGCTAAATAGTATGACATTCATGAAGCTGATGTTTTGTATTCATATTAGGGTGGTACCATTACCAAATCAAAATAATTATTACCATATAAAACATGGTATAAAACTGGGTATAAAACAGAGTATAAAATGGTGTATAAACCATGGTTTAAAATGGGGTATAAACCATGGTTTAAAACGGGGTATAAAACGGGGTATAAAACATGGTATAAAACATGGTATAAAACATGGTATAAAATGGGGTATAAAACGGGGTATAAAACATGGTATAAAACGGGGTATAAAACGGGGTATAAAACATGGTATAAAACATGGTATAAAATGGGGTATAAAACGGAGTATAAAACGGGGTATAAACCATTGGTATAAAACTGGGTATAAAACAGAGTATAAAATGGGGTATAAACCATGGTTTAAAATGGGGTATAAACCATGGTTTAAAACGGGGTATAAAACATGGTATAAAACGGGGTATACGCGTAGTTTAATGAATTCTACAATCATTGTTGTTGTTGTTAATGATACCAAAATAAATGCATTGACTACAGTGAAATTAATGAAAACAAGTTAAGAGAAACTAAAAGGTAATGTCCAGACCAGTAGAATATGTAAATTACCTTCCCTTTAAAAACATTGCGATGTTTTTGCCCGGTTAGCCAATATGGTGTTGGTTTAATCTAAGATACTGATGGTCCAAATAAATGTGTAACTCAATATTTTGTAACCTACCCCAAGAAGAGAGGGAACAGAGGAAGGAGAGGAGCAGCCAGACCAACAGATGCTTCATCTTTCTGAAAGGGTATCAGAATGAGCCCAGTCACTCAGCCTTCAGGTGCTGTGGCCTCCCCCTCTACACACACACACACACACACACACACACACACACACACACACACACACACACACACACACACACACACACACACACACACACACACACACACACACACACACACACACACCCAGGGCATGAGAATCACAACTGACACACACTCGCTGTGGATTTCCTTTGATGACGCACTGAAATGTTAACCACAGAGTAACTTCTCTCCATCTTTCTCTCTCTTCTTTATGTGCGTAATTTGTGTTCTTTCTTCATGCTGACCCTTTGACCCACTAATGTCATCTTCTTTTGGTCTTGCTGTCTGCTCTATACCAGTTGATTTCAAGTATCTGCAGTTCTGAACCAGCTTTATTTGTTGATTAAAGATCTAGTCAAAAGTTTCATCATTGGCAAAATTATGGGGGAAAAAGAGAACTAAATGTGAAGATTGTGACATTTCCATTGTCGTATCACTCACTGTCACAAGTCTAACTTCCTTCCAACAACATCTGATGTAAAAATTTAGCAAAGAGAAGATATAAAGCAAACATTCGGCGTGGAATTGGCATGGTGACTGCAGGAATGTCCACCAGAGCTGTTGCCAGAGAATTTAATGTTCATTTCTCTACCACAAGCCACCTCCAACGTTGTTTTACAGAATTTGGCAGTACGTCCAACCGGCCTCATAACTGCAGACCACGTGTAACCACGCCAGCCCAGGACACCACATCCGGCTTCTTCACCTGCAGGATCGTCTGAAACCAGCCACCCGGACAGCTGATGAAACTGAGGAGTATTTCTATCTGTAACAAAGCCCTTTTGTGGGGAAAAACTCATTCTGACTGGCTGGGCCTGGCTCCAGGCCCACCCATGGCTGGGCCCCTGCCCAGTCATGTGAAATCCATAGATTACGCCCTAATTTTATTTAATCTTTATTTAACAAGGCAAGTCAGTTAAGAACAAATTCTTATTTACAATAACAGCCAAACCCTAACGACGCTGTGCCAATGGTGCGCCGCCCTATGGGACTCCCAATCACAACCAGTTGTGATACAGCCTGGAATTGAACCAGGGTCTGTAGTGACGCCTCCAGCACTGAGATGCAGTGCCTTAGACGCCTGCACCACTTGGGAGCCCCAATTAATTTATTTCAATTGACTGAGTTCCTAATATGAACAGTAACTCAGTAAAATCATTGAAATCTGCCTCCCGGGTGGTGCAGTGGTCTAAGGCACTGCATCGCAGCGCTAGCTGTGCCACCAGAGACTCTGGGTTCGAGCAGCCGGACGCGACCAGGAGGTCCATGGGGCGACGCACAATTGGCCTAGCGTCGTCCGGGTTAGGGAGGGTTTGGCCGGTAGGGATATCCTTGTCTCATCGCGCACTAGCGACTCCTGTGGCGGGCCGGGCGCAGTGCACGCTGACCAGGTCGCTAGGTGCACGGTGTCTCCTCTGACACAGTGGTGCGGCTGGCTTCCGGGTTGGATGCGTGCTGTGTTAAGAAGCAGTTGGGTTGTGTTTCGGAGGACGCATGGCTCTCGACCTTCGTCTCTCCCGAGCCCGTACGGGAGTTGTAGCGATGAGACAAGATAGTAACTACTAACAATTGGATACCATGAAATTGGGGAGAAAAAGGGGGGTAAAATGAAAAAATATATATATTTGAAATTGTTGCATGTTGCGCTTATATTGTTGTTCAGTACATCATATTTTTGTGGATCCAAACGTTCTGAATTAAAATTATTGACAGACTTACATTAGCTTTTCTTCCACTGGTAGCTATAGTAACAGAATATGGCCACCAGTATAATGACTGGGAGACATCTCAAGGTGTAGGGGACTGCTATGTCCTCCGAGGTCTCAATAACCACTGTAAGCACATACATGGTGTCAATACACACAAGTTATTATACAAATCCTGACAGACTACACATGGAATATTGGTATTCAGGAGAATTGAGAACTGTATATTGTTGTAAAGTGATTGATCTGTGTAAAAGTCTATAAGTCAAAACCTTACTCTTTAGCAAAACAGAGCTACTGTACATCAGCGGTAGACATTATGCTTGACAAAGATATAGACCAAATCAGACTACTCACCTTTGCTTTTATTCTCTCTGGCTGTAACTGTTATCCGTGTCCCATTCCCCACAGATTCAATAAGAGATGGTATCTCTATAGTAACTTTACAGATGTAAGTACCAGAGACAATTCTAGTGAGGTTTGAGATGGTCCAATGTGAGCAGTTACAGGCTACAGTCTGTTGAGATGCCCTGTCATGACACTGACTGTTGTTGACCCGTAAACTATTATATTTTATCTCGGTGTGTAAATCTTTATGCCAATGAACTGTCGCTCTTGACACATTTGTATTCCAGCAGCACTGGATCTGAACAGTGTCCCCCTCTGTTACTGTTACATTATGAGGAGACTGGATCACCACCAACGTGTCGCTTATACCTGTGGAGAGAGAGAAAACAGCATATTAGTGAAACATCAAATGACAAGGGTACGCATAAAATCCAATGTAATGTACTCATATTAGGCACAGATCCTTATAACACACACACATCTCTCAATCATTATTCACTCATTCTTACCATGGTATAAACAAGGTTTTATTATTTGTCAACAATTGATTTTTATTGAGTCGGTGTAATCAATAAGAATCACAACACCATTTTTTAACAAACACCCAACCCCTTCCAAACAAACAGGTTTTATGAGTTCTACATCTTACACGTAGAACAAGCACGTGGAAGAATAAAATCATTTATTTTTTACCTGTTATTTTCAAAATATTTCTAATGTATAAGTTAGGTTTTGATTAACCCAATACGAACGGTCTGCACTTACCGCTGGATGAGAGAAAACAGATTGACGAGCGGAGCAGGCAGCAACACAACAAGTTATAAAAGTACCTCATGTCAGATGACTGATGGGGTGATCGGTTCTCTCACTTATACCAACACCTTTCTGACTCTCCCTCTCTCTGTATTTATTAATTTCACACTTTCACAGCCAACCGCAGCTTGGCATTTCTCTCTTCCCTTTCTACTGCCAACACTGCTGTGGACTCCACTACCCATCTCCCCTTGCGTAAGTATAGGGAATATTGACCTCAAAATTACAGTAAGCTTGGAAAAAAATACTGTAGACTGGAGAAAAGTGACAGTCATACGATCTGTATTACAGGAATCATAACTAGCTCTGGCATGCTGTCAATTAAGTTCTGGGCCACATCCTGACTGATGGCAGCCCATTCTTGCATAATCAATGCTTGGAGTTTGTCAGAATTTGTGGGGTTTTGTTTGTCCACCCGCCTCTTGAGGATTGACCACAAGTTCTCAATGGGATTAAGGTCTGGGGAGTTTCCTGGCCATGGACCCATAATATCGATGTTTTGTTCCCCGAGCCACTTAGTTATCACTTTTGCCTTATGGCAAGGTGCTCCATCAAGCTGGAAAAGGCATTGTTCGTCACCAAACTGTTCCTGGATGGTTGGAAGAAGTTGCTCTCGGAGGATGTGTTGGTACCATTCTTTATTCATGGCTGTGTTCTTAGGCAAAATTGTGAGTGAGCCCACTCCCCTGGCTGAGAAGCAGCCCCACACATGAATGGCCTCAGGATGCATTACTGTTGGCATGACACAGGACTGATGGTAGCGCTCACCTTGTCTTCTCCGGACAAGCTTTTTTCCAGATGCCCCAAACAATCGGAAAGGGGATTCATCAGAGAAAATTACTTTACCCCAGTCCTCAGCAGTACAATCCCTGTACCTTTTGCAGACTATCAGTCTGTCCCTGATGTTTTTCCTGGAGAGAAGTGGCTTCTTTGCAGGACTTCTTGACACCAGGCCATCCTCCAAAAGTCTTCGCCTCACTGTGCGTGCAAATGCACTCATGTGACCAATAATATTTAATTTATAGGCTGATGTCACCCTATGGAAAGTTCTTATTCTCTAAGGCCAATAACAGGAAGTGGCCGTGTGGTCTACTGTGGACTGTCAGCGCTGTGCTCACTTGCAAACAGGAAGAACATTTCTCACCAACGGCGTTCAGATAAAGAATCTTACCGTTACTCAAAGCATCTGATACCCTCATAACTACTGCGTTAGGTTATCAGATGCTTTGAGGCGTCAATAATGACCTTCCCCTCGCCAAGGCCTTAAAACAGAAGCACTTCAACTGAGGAAAATAAAGAAATAGACACAAAATGGAGTGACTCCTTATTTTAGATTATACTCAATTTTATACAGAAAAAGTAGACCAGCACTTCAAGATAATCCACATCCTGGTCATACAATGTCACGTGTTACATTAGAGAATGTACATGACAGAATGTTTAATCCCATGTTCTACATGTCAGAAGGCCTCTCTTCAGATTAGTTATCCATCTTCACAGAAGACTGAAGGGGAACGAACTTTCTACTTGAGCTTGAAGTAAACAAAGAAGGTCCTGATTTCTTTGGGTGATATGGTCACGTTGAACTCTCCTCTTACACCAACACTTGACCTCTTGACCCCTGAAACAGACAAATACGAGCACTAGGACGTAGACAAAACAATTGTAAACACCATTTTTTCCCTTCAGATCTCACAGGTGGTTAACATCTCAAACACTACAGCCTACTCCATTGTGAACTGAATTGACAGCGCCTGAATCTCAAAGGTACACTGATGCAGTAACTTCTCATCTTTTAACAAAAAGGTATTTATTCTGATGCAATATTTCACCCCTACCAATGCTGATCTGCAGCTTACCAACACTCTCACCCCTCCCTGGGTCTTCTGAAGCCTTCCACTTCCACCTCTGGAGGTCGGCGATATCCCAGGTTCCTGTGAGAGAGCGCTCCTCCAACGCTCTCACTTCCCCCATGCCCCGCAGCACTTCCTGTTTTACACAGGAAATGGATTTTCAAAACATATTGTAAATAGAGCAGTGATCTGGGCTGTTGCGGTGACCGTATTACTGGCAGTCAAATTCCATGTCAAATCAAATCAACGTTTGTCATGTGCGCTGAATACAACAGGTGTAGACCTTACAATGAAATGCTTACTTACAGGCTCTATCCAATAGTGCAAAAAAGGTATTAGGTGAACAGGTAAGTAAAGAAATAAAACAGTAAAAAAGACAGGCTATATACAGTAGCGAGGCTATAAAAGTAGCGAGGCTACATACAGACACCGGTTAGTCAGGCTGATTGAGGTAGTATGTACATATGGTTAAAGTGACTATGCATATATGATAAACAAACAAATGTGACCGTTTAGTCACGGTAATTAGGCTTCTCCAAGCGCTGATGCTGTTGATCGCCGTTAGTAGCCTACCAAACTCACTAACTGCCTGGTACTCAGCTCGCCATTGTCCCGCTAATCACTGACATCAATGCAAATGTCATCGAAAATCTAATCAAAACACTTCAAGAGTGCCCATGTTGCGCAACATCTCTATAGGCTATGCAATCACGAGAAAACAGAGTGATGGCCTCTAAAAGAGGATGATCCCATCAGCTTTCTATAGGCTAGGTCTACTATATGTCTCTCAGCTAAACTAATATTAAGCACATTGTTTATCTTTACCACAGGAGTATAGCCCAGTTAAAAAATATATATAAATTACCAAATAAATTCTAAAAACCTGTTATATCTTTGTCATTATGGGGTTTGGTGTGGAGATTGAGGAACAAAAACAATTTTAGAACAAGGCTGTAACGTAACAAAATGTGTGGTCTGAATAGTTTCTGAATGCACCGTAGGCTAGTGCTTTTGCTATCTGATGCATCTTTCTTTACTGCGAGAAAGACCCGATGACATGGAGAGCCATGTGAGTGAGAGGTGCTTAGGACGCTCAGCACTCAGCACTCAGCCTGAGCAAAACAAAGCAGAGATCATGTCTTTCAAGCAACTTTTTTCAAGTCATTATAGTCACATCGTGCACAATTAGAATATATAAAAAATCAAAACGTTTGTATCACAACTAAAGTTGCATAAACAACTCTAAATTAAGCATATACAGTAGCAGTCAAGTTTGGACACACCTACTCATTCCAGGGTATTTCTATATTTTTACTATTTCCTACTTTGGAGAAGAACTATGAAGTAACACATATGGAATCTAGTACCCAAAAAAAGTGAAAATGGAAAATGTCAAGACCTTTGAAAGTGTCTTTAAGTGCAGTCGCAAAAACCATCAAGCACTATGATGAAACTGGCTCTCATGAGGACCGCCACAGGAATGGAAGACCCAGAGTTACCTCTGCTGTAGAGGACAAGTTCATTAGTTAACTGCACCTCAGATTGCAGCCCAAATAAATGCTTCAGAGTTCAAGGAACAGACACATCAACATCAGCTGTTCAGAAGAGACTGAATCAGGCCTTCATGGTCAAAGGACACCAATAAGAAGAAGAGACTTGCTTGGGCCAAGAAACACGAGCAATGGACATTAGACCGGTGGAAATCTCTCCTTTGGTCTTATAAGTCCAAATTGGAGATTTTTGGTTCCAACCCCACTGTCTTTTGAGACGCAAAGCAAGTGAACGGATGATCTCCACCGTGAAGCATGCAGGAGGTGGTGTGATGGTGTGGGGCTGCTTTGCTGGTTACACGGTCTGTGATTTATTTCGAATTCAAGGAACACTTCACCAGCATGGCTACCACAGCATTCTGCAGAAATATGCCATCTCATCTGGTTTGCACCTAATGGGACTATGATTTGTTTTTCAACAGGACAATGACCCAACACACCTCCAGGCTGTGTAAGGGCTAATTGACCAAGAAGGAGAGTGATGGAGTGCTGCATCAGATGACCTGGCCTCCACAATCACCCGACCTCAAACCAATTGAGATGGTTTGGGATGAGTTGGACTGCAGAGTGAAGGAAATGCAGACAAGTGCTCAGCATATGTGGGAACTCCTTTAAGACTGTTGGGAAAGCATTCCAGGTGAAGCTTGTTGAGAGAATGCCAAGAGTGTCCACAGCTGTTGTCAAGGCAAAGGGTGGCTACTTTGAAGAATCTCATACTTTTTGGTTACTACATGATTCCATATCTGTTATTTCATAGTTTGGATGCCTTCACTGTAGAAAATAGTAAAAAATAAAGAAAAACCCTTGAATGAGTAGGTGTCCAAACTTGACTGGTACTGTAGGTGTAACGATAGTCTATATCGTCCTCCTCATCGGACGAGGAAAGGCGAGAAGGATCGGACCAATATGCAGAGTGGTTGGTTTCCATGGTAATTTAATAACACGAAAACAAATATGCGATACAAAATAACAAAACGAAACTACCGTGAGAGTCCCGTGTGGCGAAACACTAACACAGGAACAAACACCCACAAAACACACGTGAAACCCCGGCTGCCTAAGTATGATTCTCAATCAGGGACAACGATTGACAGCTGCCTCTGATTGAGAATCATACCAGGCCGAACACACAAAATCCCAACATAGAAAATCACACATAGACAACCCACCCAACTCACGCCCTGACCATACTAAATAAATACAAAACAGGTCAGGAACGTGACAGTAGGAGTACCCATTTCTTTGTTAACCGCTCAACTCAGAAAAGCCACATGTGCCCACTGCCTCAAATCATTGAGAAAATATTTATATTTTATTCAGCTTGGTTCAATTGTATTCTTCAAACTATAATATAAAATAATGCCACTGAATTCTAAGCAAACGTTGTCTGCTAAATGAACTAGTGTAGCCCACAGCCATATGGTATAGCCACATCAGGACAACTCAGAGTATGTTATTCTATTCTTCTGAAATAGACAATATTTTCTTCATATCATGTTTCTTTAGACCTGTCTAAAATAAATAATTGATTTATTGTGAAGGTGTAGGCTACATTACATGGATTTATTAGACTTTTGAAATTGTAGATGTTCCACATGTCTGCATCAGTGGCTTGTAGGCTGTGTGGAAGCCAGGAGATGCTGCATATATTTATATTAATTAACGGTCAAGTACCGTGAGACCGACAGTTATTTGCTTGACAATCACCGGCTGACGAAATTTCGTAACCGCCACAGCCCAAGGAGAGACCACCAAATGTCAATATCACATCTATTTGTTCACTTAATTTAGCATTTAATACACAAACATCTATCTGGGTTATTGAAGTCTACTCTTCATATTGATCTCATCTAGCGGTGTTTCCTGTTACCTTCATGTTAATGGTAGACGGCTGAGACAGAACCGGGTCTTCCCCCCTCTCATACAGATGCATGATCCTCAGTAGGACACGATCGTAGTCCGGCTGTGTGGACCCAGGGGTACCGGTCTCCATGTTGCGGAGGTGCAGGGTGTGGTTGGAGCTGTAGAACCAGCCCGGGACACTCAGCGTCAGCAGGTGGAGGTTGTCAGGCAGGACCACGGGGCGAATCGGAGATCCGGTCCGAGGCTCCTTCTTCCAGGCTTTCTCTAAAGGGGGCAGTAAATGGCATTGTGGGTATGAGACCATACATTGTGACAATGCATAGTACAGGTGAGCAAAAACATGGTCGACTCCATTTGGGAACATTTCAATTGTGGATTTGTTTCTAGAACGGATTCCACTTCCTGGATTTCCAGGGAAAAGTTTAGTGGAAAGTAGCTGTGTGTGCTTTAAGCAGGTTGGTATTTACTGTCATGAATCTTGTCCTGAAGGCAGCTCTGCAGAGTGGTCACTAACTGGCACAGCCACAAAGTCATAAAATCTGATTTTAAACCTAACCTAGTCTTAACCATACTGCTAACCCTAATCTTAAATGAAGACCAAAATGCACATTTAGTTTTCATGAATGTTTACAATATAGCTAATTTTCACTTTGCAGCTGGAGCATCTAGAGGAAAATGGCTCAGTTCTGCCTCCAGGTCAAGATTCATGACAATAAAGGTGAACCTGCGAGCCTCGAAACAGTTGAGCTATAAGGAGTGGACTCACGTGGCCTGTCGATGGGCATGACCACAGGTCTGTGCTGCAGCTCTAGCGCCTCCCTCTGGTAGAGAGAGGAGGTAGCAGCCAGGGAGCCCAGTGTCATCCACAGGACAGGCCTCACCACCGAGCTGTCGTTCAGGGTCAGGTTATAACCCAGAGTCCACTCCTGGTTGTTCCACAGACGTCGGTGGAGCATCACCTGGGACAGATACAAGGGGTTGAGGTTGTGAGTGTGAGCGTACGCATCTCATACATAAAACACTCACCTCCAGCTCTCCCTCACTCTGGCTGGATGCCTCGTGAGCTCTCTCACTGAGGAGGACCAGTCTGCTAGAGTCATCTTCAATGTAGGCCATTCGAACCATGGGGTAGTAGTTCTGCAGTACACAGACACGGGAAGAAACACAAGCAATTGTCACAAAGTCCTGAACAGTAACCCAGGCCTGAACCACCAAAAAGGAAAGCTGAGACCAAACACCCAAACTTCCTGAGTAGGAAGAAACGTTGAGAGGAACCAGGCTCATAAAGTGTAGCCCATCTTCCTCTGGCTGGCAAGGTACTGTGGAAGTTCAGTGTACATTTAACCATCACAAAACTGTCCTTAAATACAACCCACTCACTCTGGCAACAGTATCATTGACGAACGTCCTGGAAGGCCTCTTCATCATCTGGTACCCGTTGTCGTCAGTAAACAGAGTCCTGTTGTTCTTCAGGCTGGTCTTGGTCCTGAGGACAGCCTCGGTGTTGACCACCAGGGGGCCCAGCGAGTAGCTCTGCTCCAGCCTGTAACACAGCCTGCCGCTGGGGAAACTCTGTGGTACTCTGGTGGTGACAGAGTAGGTGTAGTCCTCATCTGCTTCCTCCCTGCAGACAGAACCCATTGTTGTTAATGTGAGCCACCCAATATTAGACCTGCACCTTACTAAGCTGTAGTGTGGTGTGAGTGAGTGAGTGAGTGAGTGAGTGAGTGAGTGAGTGAGTGAGTGAGTGAGTGAGTGAGTGAGTGAGTGAGTGAGTGAGTGAGTGAGTGAGTGAGTGAGTGAGTGAGTGATAGAAGGAATATAATAGAGATCGTAGCTTAGGGAAGGAGGGTGGATGGAAACCAAAGACTGACAGAAAGGAGTTGTTCACATTCCCACCTGTAGAAGTACTGTCTGATCTCAGTGATGATCTTCCCAGGGACAATCTCCATCTTGACGGCCTTGTACGCCCTCACTGCCGAGTCGTTAGCACTGAAGATGTAGTTGTCAGAGATGGGCCCTGCGCTGACATTCCCATTGACCTGGTACTCCCAGAAATCCTGAGTCATTCTCACCGTCCTCTTCTCATGCCTGGCAGGGTCAAAGGTCAGAGGACATTGTTGACCTAACACCTGGGCTGCATTCAGAAGGAAAACGTTGTGCAACGTTCAGTAAAATAAACATGCTTCTCTGACATGTCATTTCTTCTACATCAGCTCTATTAATTACCTTTGTATCTGCAACGTTCCACAACGTTGGCCTGTTGAATGTGCCCCTAATGTGAATGTTGAATATAACTACCTGTCGGTGATGCTATGCAGTAGGTTAGTATCCTGGTCCAGCATGATCTTATAACACTCATTCAGAACCGGTAAGAGTCTCCTTCCTGTCTTCAACTCCTGTGAAACATTTAGTCTCTTGAACGACACAACCCAGGCATGGTGGGTCAAGGATCCCTCTTTACCCGGCTTCTCTGAGAACTTGATGAGGTACTTCCTGTGTTGGAGACCCCCAAGGTCCACCACAATGAACAGGTCATAGGTCGTGTTGGAGTCAGCTGAACTCTGGGTCTGTTGGGAGCAGAGAGACACAGGCCGTGTTCATTAGACACTAAACAGACAAACCGAGAGGGAATTACCTGAACTTGTCCAATAAGAAACACACATTTTCATCTTCCGATGCAAAATGTTTTTTTGCTGAGTGCCCAATGAACACAATCAGTTCTGAAAACTGAGTTTGTCTAGAAGGTATGTACAGTGGGGAGAACAAGTATTTGATACACTGCCGATTTTGCAGATTTTCCTACTTACAAAGCATGTAGAGGTCTGTCATTTTTATCATAGGTACACTTCAACTGTGAGAGACGGAATCTAAAACAAAAATCAAGAAAATCACATTGTATGATTTTTAAGTAATTAATTTGCATTTTATTGCATGACATAAGTATTTGATCACCTACCAACCAGTAAGAATTCCGGCTCTCACAGACCTGTTAGTTTTTCTTTAAGAAGTCCTCCTGTTCTCCACTCATTACCTGTATTAACTGCACCTGTTTGAACTCGTTACCTGTATAAAAGACACCTGTCCACACACTCAATCAAACAGACTCCAACCTCTCCACAATGGCCAAGACCAGAGAGCTGTGTAAGGACATCAGGGATAAATTGTAGACCTGTACAAGGCTGGGATGGGCTACAGGACAATAGGCAAGCAGCTTGGTGAGAAGGCAACAACTGTTGGCACAATTATTAGAAAATGGAAGAAGTTCAAGATGACGGTCAATCACCCTCGGTCTGGGGCTCCATGCAAGATCTCACCTCGTGGGGCATCAATGATCATGAGGAATGTGAGGGATCAGCCCAGAACTACACGGCAGGACCTGGTCAATGACCTGAAGAGAGCTGGGACCACAGTCTCAAAGAAAACCATTAGTAACACACTACGCCGTCATGAATTAAAATCCTGCAGCGCACGCAAGGTCCCCCTGCTCAAGCCAGCGCATGTCCAGGCCCGTCTGAAGTTTGCCAATGACCATCTGGATGATCCAGAGGAGGAATGGGAGAAGGTCATGTGGTCTGATGAGACAAAAATAGAGCTTTTTGCTCTAAACTCCACTCGCCGTGTTTGGAGGAATAGAAGGATGAGTACAACCCCAAGAACACCATCCCAACCGTGAAGCATGGAGGTGGAAACATCATTCTTTGGGGATGCTTTTCTCCAAAGGGGACAGGACGACTGCACCGTATTGAGGGGAGGATGGATGGGGCCATGTATCGCGAGATCTTGACCAACAACCTCCTTCCCTCAGTAAGAGCATTGAAGATGGGTCGTGGCTGGGTCTTCCAGCATGACAACGACCCGAAACACACAGCCAGGGCAACTAAGGAGTGGCTCCGTAAGAAGCATCTCAAGGTCCTGGAGTGGCCTAGCCAGTCTCCAGACCTGAACCCAATAGAAAATCTTTGGAGGGAGCCGAAAGTCCGTATTGCCCAGCGACAGCCCCGAAACCTGAAGGATCTGGAGAAGGTCTGTATGGAGGAGTGGGCCAAAATCCCTGCTGCAGTGTGTGCAAACCTGGTCAAGAACTACAGGAAACGTATGATCTCTGTAATTGCAAACTAAGGTTTCTGTACCAAATATTAAGTTCTGCTTTGCTGATGTATCAAATACTTATGTCATGCAATAAAATGCAAATTAATTACTTAAAAATCATACAATGTGATTTTCTGGATTTTTGTTTTAGATTCCTTCTCTCACAGTTGAAGTGTACCTATGATAAAAATTACAGACCTCTACATGCTTTGTAAGTAGGAAAACCTGCAAAATCGTCAGTGTATCAAATACTTGTTCTCCCCACTGTATATCTGCAGTTCCATTGACACATGGCTTTTACATGATATAATGGTGACTCATTGTTCTACAAAGTGTTTAACTGGATAAATCAACTCTGTATTTCCACACTACCTGTGCAGGTATGGCCTGTCCTTGGTCGTCGAACACGGTTGCCATGGGGAAGGTTAACGTGACGTTGATGATGGCGGTGGTGTTCCATGCCAGGGGGTTGTACACAATGATGTGCTGCTCCAGGTCCTGATGGGAGCCTGCAATTACATTCATTATCAAAATGTTGTTGATGTAAACAAGACCCATGTTGTAGTTGAGGAAGTCATTAAATGATGCCTTGGACCAAGCTGAACCTTGTGCCTGGTTAGAATACAAAATACATCCTCTCCCTTCCTTGATGTGTACTCTCTGATCTGTAGTGTGTGATTGGATAAGTGAAAACATGCATCCCATCCAACTACTTTCACAAATCCACATCTGAGTTCATGTCAAATAAAGTATAAATATTTTTCAATTATTCATTATTATCTTGAAGTACAGTACTTTACCCTTGCTATGAGAGTCTTGTCTATTGAAGGCTTCAGAGTTGCTAGCGGGGCCCAGGGCCTGGGGCAGGAGGAAGAGGGCAGCCAGAAGTTCCTCTACTCCCATCATAGCCTGGGCCAGGTGCTCTATGTACATGTCAGACACCTTGGGAGACTCTGTCCCCGTGATCCCATCATGGTGCTGTACCTGGAGATAACACAGAGGGATAATATTATAAAAACAGTACTTATCTATTACAATAATTCCTTTTGTGGGTCTTTAATTTTAAAATTTGTCTGACAAGAGTGGGATATGAGATTGATAATCACTTGGTTACAATGATAGGTATAATTAATACATATAAATACACAATGAGTCACAATCAATTAGTGAGTATTTTGATCAAGCACCTCAGAGACAGCCCAGCGGAGGACCTTCAGCTTCTGCAGGGCCTCTTCTTTAGGGACCGGTCCATCTGGGTAGCTGACCCGGTACCGAGTGAACAGAGTCTCTGCAGCGTGCAGCTGGGAACTAGCTCTCCTGGCTATCCCCTTCAGAACATTCCGGGAGGCATAGAACCCAGTCCACGACTGAAAAGGTTCTGTAGAGATAAAAGGTTCCTTTTTAGCATTTTATCAACCCTCTGCTTCATAGCAGTTTTTACTCCTACATGTTTTGACTGTGCCAAGTCTTGGTCATTGGAACCATTGATACTGTATATACAGTGCATTCGGAAAGTATTCAGACACCTTGACTTTTTCCATATTTGTTACGTTACAGTCTTATCCTAAAATGTAAGAAAAAATATATTGTCACGTTCCTGACCTGTTTTCCTTTGTCTTGTATTTATTTTAGTTGGTCAGGGCGTGAGTTGGGTGGGTTTGTCTATGGTTGATTTTCTATGTTGGGATTTTTGTGTTCGGCCTGGTATGATTCTCAATCAGAGGCAGCTGTCAATCGTTGTCCCTGATTGAGAATCATACTTAGGCAGCCTGGGTTTCACGTGTGTTTTGTGGTTGTTTGTTTCCGTGTTTGTGTTTTTCACCACACGGTACTGTATCTGTTTTCTGCACTTCGTTTATTTGTTTTGTATTTTCAGTGTTCAGTTTTTCCGTTATAATAAATCATTCATCATGAACACTAACCACTCCGCGTATTGGTCCGATCCTTCTCGCCTCTCCTCGTCCGAGGAGGAGGAATATGACGATAGCCGTTACATATATACAGTAATTATCATCGATCTACACACAATACCCCATAATGACAAAGCGAAAACAGTTTTTTTGAATTGTTGGCAAATGTAAAATGAATAAATAATTGTAATAACTTCTTTACATAAGTATTCAGACCCTTTGCTATGAGACTTGAAATTAGGCTCAGGAGCATCCTGTTTCCATTGATCATCCTTGAGATGTTTCGACAACTTGATTGGAGTCCACCTGTGGTAAATTCAATTGATTGGACATGATTTGGAAAGGCACACACCTGTCTATGTAAGGTCCCACAGTTGAAAGTGCATGTCAGAGCAAACGCCAAGCCATTTTTTAAAAACCTTTATTTAACTAGTCAAGTCAGTTAAGAACAAATTCTTAATTCCAATGACGAACTACCCCGGCCAAACCAGGACAACGCCGGGCCAATTGTGCACCGCCCTATGGGACTCCCAATCACGGCCGGTTGTGATACAGACCGCTGCGCCACTCAGGAGCCATGAGGTCGAAGGAATTGTCCGTAGAGCTCAGAGACAGGATTGTGTCGAGGCACAGATCTGGGGACGGGTACCAAAACATTTCTGCAGCATTGGAGGTCCCCAAGAACATAGTGGACTCCATCATTCTTAAAAGGAAGAAGTTTGGAAACACCAAGACTCTTCCGAGAGCTGGCCGCCCGGCCAAACTGAGCAATCGGGGGAGAAGGGCATTGGTCAGGAAGGTGACCAAGAACCCGATGGTAACTCTGATAGCACTCCAGAGTTCCTCTGTGGAGATGGGAGAACCTTCCAGAAGAACAACCATCTCTGCAGCACTCCATCAATCAGGACTTAATGGTAGAGTTGCCAGACGGAAGCCGTTTCTCAGTAAAAGACACATGACAGCCCACTTGGAGTTTGCCAAAAGCCACATAAAGACTCTAAGACAATGAGAAATAAGATTCTCTGGTCTGATGAAACCAAGATTGACATTTTTGGCCTCAATGCCAAACGTCACGTCTGGAGAAAACCTGGCACCATCTCTATGATGAAGCATGGGGGTGGCAGATTCATGCTGTGGGGGTGTTTTTCAGTGGCAGGGACTGGGAGACTAGTCAGGATTGAGAGAAAGATGAACGGAGCAAAGTACAGAGAGATCCTTGATGAAAACCTGCTCCAGAGCTCTCAGGACCTCAGACTGGGGCAAAGGTCTGGGGATGAAGGTTCACCTTCCAACAGGACAATGACCCCTAAGCACACAGCCAAGACAACGCAGGAGTGGCTTCGGGACAAGTCTCTGAATGTCCTTGAGTGGCCCAGCCAGAGTCCGGACTTGAACCCGATCGAACATCTCTGGAGAGACCTGGAAATAGCTGTGCAGCTACGCTCCTCATCCAACCTGGCAGAGCTTGAGATGATCTGCAGAGAAGAATGGGAGAAACTCCCCAAATACAGGTGTGCCAAGCTTGTAGCGTCATATCCAAGAAGACTCGAGGCTTTAATCGCTGCCAAGGTGCTACAACAAAGTACTGAGTAAAAGGTCTGAATACTTACGCAAATGTGATATGTTTATTCATTATAAATTTGTTCAAAATTCTAGAATCTTGTTTATCTTTTTTCATTATGGAGTATTGTGTGTAGATTGAGGAATAAAAACAATTTAATACATTTTAGAATAAGTATGTAACGTATAATGTGGAAAAGTCAAGGGTTCTTATTCCTTTCCGAATGCACTGTACATTTTGTTTTTAATACATAGGTCTTAAACATATAATAGGTAAGAACATTTCAGGAAAAACCACCAATGTGTTACGTGGAGCAGGTGAACCCAAGAGCAGACTCAGACGAGAAGACTGGGATCAGGTAACCAAGGTATTTATTGAAAAACAGGGGGAAGATGGGGTGCAGGCCAGGGAAAGCTTGGGCGAGTTACAGGGAGCCAGGTGCTGAGGCTGGAGCGAGGGGAGTTGGGGCTGGGTGAGCAACTCCGGAGATGTATACAAGGAAGCAGAAGAGTGGGGGATCCAGGACAGGGTAGCAGGACTGATGAGACGTGGGACCGGAGACAGGGACCAGAGTCAGAGCGGACAGACCTGTAGCGGCGAGGAAAACAGCATCAGGCAACCAGGAACAACACGAAAGCAGGCGCAAACAGCTAAAACCACAGACTGACTGAGCAGAGATTACGATCTGGCAACGTGGAAGTGGCAGGGCTGAGTATTTGTAGGGGTCTTGATTATGGAACAGGTTGCAGCTGGTGGCGATCTGCTCCGCCTCCAGCACACCTGTCAACGCCCACACAATCACACACACACACACAGAGGGAGAGAACACTGGGGGAGTGGCGGCAGGATAGGGAAACACAGGATGAGCAGTAGGGGGCGTGGCAGATGTAACAGTGAAGTCAGTAAGGAAGGGAGTCCTCTCGACGCACTGAAGTCTCTGCTTTATGTGCGTAATTTGTTCTTTCTTCATGCTAAACATTTGACCCAATAATGTCATCTTCTTTTGGTCTTGCTGTCTGCTTTATACCAGTTGATTTCAAGTATCGGCAGTCCTGAACCAGCTTTATTTGTTGATTAAAGATCTAATCTGTCATGTGTGCTCCCTCTCTGGCCTCAAGGTCACCAGGCTGCTCATTATGGCGCACACCTGTCACCATCGTGACTCGCTCCTGCGCCTCATCAGACTCACCTGGACTCCATCACTTCCCTGATTACCTTCCCTATATATGTCACTCCCTTTGGTTCCTTCCCCAGGCCTCATTGTTTCTGTTTCATGTCTGTGCGTTGTTCGTGTTTTGTATTATGTTGCGTTTATTAATTAAAACACTCACTCCCTGAACATGCTTCCCGACTCTTAGCGCACATCGTTACATAGTCAAAAGTTAATCATTGGCAAAATGATGGGGAAAGCAGAGAACTAAATGTACAGGTTGTGAAAGTCTTGAAAATGTAAAGTTATTGTTTGAGGCAATTTAAGACAGAACTTTGATTGTATGGTGCAATATTTGTTTTATTAAGTCTTTAAAACAAACCAAATACAACTGTTTTACAACGTATGTATTTATTTTTTAAATTATAACCATCAACTACTACATGCACATAGTGTGAACAATTGAACAATTCACACACAAATGAAATGTTTAAGCTAAAGCTCCTAACTACGGTAGTTACTAAGCATCACTCCATCAGTGGTGAACTAACAGTGATGAGTATCTCTGTTGTGGTATTCTGCAGGTGTCCCTGTAGAGAGGTGACATGGTGGAGGTCCATGATGATCAACAGGAAGTCACAGCGTCGTGTCAGTCTCTTTCTTCTCTAGGAAGAAAGTGTCCATTGGTCTCTTAGCTACAGCTGAAAGAAAACAACACAATGCCTCACAAAACACTGGCCTGCATTCACATTACTATGTGTGTTAAAATGAATATTGAAAAGGGAATGCGTTAATTTTACTTTAAGTTAAAGTAAAGTAACTTAAAGCAAGTTCAAGTACATTTTTTAAATAATGTTATATTTTTGTGGATCCAAACGTTCTGAATTAAAATTATTGACAGACTTACATTGACTTTTCTTCCACTGGTAGCTATAGTAACAGAATATGGCCACCAGTATAATGACTGGGAGACATCTCAAGGTGTAGGGGACTGCTATGTCCTCCGAGGTCTCAATAACCACTGTAAACACATACATGGTGTCAATACACACAAGTTATTATACAAATCCTGACAGACTACACATGGAATACTGGTATTCAGGAGAATTGAGAACTGTATATTGTTGTAAAGTGATTGATCTGTGTAAAAGTCTATAAGTCAAAACCTTACGCTTTAGCAAAACAGAGCTACTGTACATCAGCGGTAGACATTATGCTTGACAAAGATATAGACCAAATCAGACTACTCACCTTTGCTTTTATTCTCTCTGGCTGTAACTGTTATCCGTGTCCCATTCCCCACAGATTCAATAAGGGATGGTATCTCTATAGTAACTTTACAGATGTAAGTTCCCATGTCATTTCTAGTGAGGTTTGAGATGGTCCAATGTGAGCAGTTACAGGCTACAGTCTGTTGAGATGCCCTGTCATGACACTGACTGTTGTTGACCAGTAACCTATTATATTTTATCTCGGTGTGTCCTTTTTTATGCCACTGAACTGTCGCTTTTGACACATTTGTATTCCAGCAGCACTGGATCTGAACAGTGTCCCCCTCTGTTACTGTTACATTATGAGGAGACTGGATCACCACCAACGTGTTGCTTATACCTGTGGAGAGAGAGAGAACAGCATATTAGAGAAACATCAAACGACAAGGCTAAATAGTATGACATTCATGAAGCTGATGTTTTGTATTCATATTAGGGTGGTACCATTACCAAATCTAAATAATTATTACCATATAAAACATGGTATAAAACATGGTATAAAACTGGGTATAAAACGGAGTATAAACCATGGTATAAAACATGGAATAAAACGGGGTATAAAACGGGGTATAAAACGGAGTATAAAACAGGGTATAAAACGGTGTATATAACATGGTATAAAACGGGGTATAAAACGGAGTATAAAACAGGGTATAAACCATGGTTTAAAACATGGTATAAACGTAGTTTAATGAATTCTACAAGCATTGTTGTTGTTGTTAATGATACCAAAATAAATGCATTGACTACAGTGAAATGAATGAAAACAAGTTAAGAGAAACTAAAAGGTAATGTCCAGACCAGTAGAATATGTAAATTACCGTCCCTTTAAAAACATTGTGATGTTTTTGCCCGGTTAGCCAATATGGTGTTGGTTTAATCTAAGATACTGATGGTCCAAATAAATGTGTAACTCAATATTTTGTAACCTACCCCAAGAAGAGACGGAGGAGAGGGAGGAGAGGAGCAGCCAGACCAACAGATGCTTCATCTTTCTGAAAGGGTATCAGAATGAGCCCAGTCACTCAGCCTTCAGGTGCTGTGGCCTCCCCCTCTACACACACACACACACACACACACACACACACACACACACACACACACAGGGCATGAGAATCACAACTGACACACACTCGCTGTGGATTTCCTTTGATGACGCACTGAAATGTTAACCACAGAGTAACTTCTCTCCATCTTTCTCTCTTTTCTTTATGTGCGTAATTTGTCCTTTCTTCATGCTAAACCTTTGACCCAGTAATATCTTCTTCTTTTGGACTTGCTGTCTGCTCTATACCAGTTGATTTCAATTAGCTGCAGTTCTGAACCAGCTTTATTTGTTGATTAAAGATCTTGTCAAAATTTCATCATTGTCAAAATTATGGGGAAAGCAGAGAACTAAATGTGAAGATTGTGAAATTTCCATTGTCGTATCACTCACTGTCACAAGTCTAACTTCCTTCCAACAACATCTGATGTAAAAATTTAGCAAAGAGAAGATATAAAGCAAACATTCGGCGTGGAATTGGCATGGTGACTGCAGGAATGTCCACCAGAGCTGTTGCCAGAGAATATAATGTTCATTTCTCTACCACAAGCCACCTCCAACGTTGTTTTACAGAATTTGGCAGTACGTCCAACCGGCCTCATAACTGCAGACCACGTGTAACCACGCCAGCCCAGGACACCACATCAGGCTTCTTCACCTGCAGGATCGTCTGAAACCAGCCACCCGGACAGCTGATGAAACTGAGGAGTATTTCTATCTGTAACAAAGCCCTTTTGTGGGGAAAAACTCATTCTGACTGGCTGGGCCTGGCTCCAGGCCCACCCATGGCTGTGCCCCTGCCCAGTCATGTGAAATCCATAGATTACGCCCTAATTTTATTGAATATTTATTTAACAAGGCAAGTCAGATAAGAACAAATTCTTATTTACAATAACAGCCAAACCCTAACGACGCTGTGCCAATGGTGCGCCGCCCTATGGGACTCCCAATCACAACCAGTTGCGATACAGCCTGGAATTGAACCAGGGTCTGTAGTGACGCCTCCAGCACTGAGATGCAGTGCCTTAGTCGCCTGCACCACTTGGGAGCCCCAATTAATTTATTTCAATTGACTGAGTTCCTAATATGAACAGTAACTCAGTAAAATCATTGAAATCAGCCTCCCGGGTGGTGCAGTGGTCTAAGGCACTGCATCGCAGTGCTAGCTGTGCCACCAGAGACTCTGGGTTCGAGCAGCCGGACGCGACCAGGAGGTCCATGGGGCGACGCACAATTGGCCTAGCGTCGTCCGGGTTAGGGAGGGTTTGGCCGGTAGGGATATCCTTGTCTCATCGCGCACTAGCGACTCCTGTGGCGGGCCGGGCGCAGTGCACGCTGACCAGGTCGCTAGGTGCACGGTGTTTCCTCTGACACAGTGGTGCGGCTGGCTTCCCGGTTGGATGCGTGCTGTGTTAAGAAGCAGTTGGGTTGTGTTTCGGAGGACGCATGGCTCTCGACCTTCGTCTCTCCCGAGCCCGTACGGGAGTTGTAGCGATGAGACAAGATAGTAACTACTAACAATTGGATACCATGAAATTGGGGAGAAAAAGGGGGGTAAAATGAAAAAATATATATATTTGAAATTGTTGCATGTTGTGCTTATATTGTTGTTCAGTACATCATATTTTTGTGGATCCAAACGTTCTGAATTAAAATTATTGACAGACTTACATTGACTTTTCTTCCACTGGTAGCTATAGTAACAGAATATGGCCACCAGTATAATGACTGGGAGACATCTCAAGGTGTAGGGGACTGCTATGTCCTCCGAGGTCTCAATAACCACTGTAAACACATACATGGTGTCAATACACACAAGTTATTATACAAATCCTGACAGACTACACATGGAATATTGGTATTCAGGAGAATTGAGAACTGTATATTGTTGTAAAGTGATTGATCTGTGTAAAAGTCTATAAGTCAAAACCTTACTCTTTAGCAAAACAGAGCTACTGTACATCAGCGGTAGACATTATGCTTGACAAAGATATAGACCAAATCAGACTACTCACCTTTGCTTTTATTCTCTCTGGCTGTAACTGTTATCTGTGTCCCATTCCCCACAGATTCAATAAGAGATGGTATCTCTATAGTAACTTTACAGATGTAAGTACCAGAGACAATTCTAGTGAGGTTTGAGATGGTCCAATGTGAGCAGTTACAGGCTACAGTCTGTTGAGATGCCCTGTCATGACACTGACTGTTGTTGACCAGTAAACCATTATATTTTATCTCGGTGTGTCTTTGTTTATGCCAATGAACTGTCGCTCTTGACACATTTGTATTCCAGCAGCACTGGATCTGAACAGTGTCCCCCTCTGTTACTGTTACATTATGAGGAGACTGGATCACCACCAACGTGTCCCTTATACCTGTGGAGAGAGAGAGAAAACAGCATATTAGTGAAACATCAAATGACAAGGGTACGCATAAAATCCAATGTAATGTACTCATATTAGGCACAGATCCTTATAACACACACACATCTCTCAATCATTATTCACTCATTCTTACCATGGTATAAACAAGGTTTTATTATTTGTCAACAATTGATTTTTATTGAGTCGGTGTAATCAATAAGAATCACAACACCATTTTTTAACAAACACCCAACCCCTTCCAAACAAACAGGTTTTATGAGTTCTACATCTTACACGTAGAACAAGCACGTGGAAGAATAAAATCATTTATTTTTTACCTGTTATTTTCAAAATATTTCTAATGTATAAGTTAGGTTTTGATTAACCCAATACGAACGGTCTGCACTTACCGCTGGATGAGAGAAAACAGATTGACGAGCGGAGCAGGCAGCAACACAACAAGTTATAAAAGTACCTCATGTCAGATGACTGATGGGGTGATCGGTTCTCTCACTTATACCAACACCTTTCTGACTCCCTCTCTCTGTATTTATTAATTTCACACTTTCACAGCCAACCGCAGCTTGACATTTCTCTCTTCCCTTTCTACTGCCAACACTGCTGTGGACTCCACTACCCATCTCCCCTTGCGTAAGTATAGGGAATATTGACCTTAAAATTATAGTAAGCTTGGAAAAAAATACTGTAGACTGGAGAAAAGTGACAGTCATACGATCTGTATTACAGGAATCATAACTAGCTCTGGCATGATATCAATTAACTTCTGGGCCACATCCTGACTGATGGCAGCCCATTCTTGCATAATCAATGCTTGGAGTTTGTCAGAATTTGTGTGGTTTTGTTTGTCCACCCGCCTCTTGAGGATTGACCACAAGTTCTCAATGGGATTAAGGTCTGGGGAGTTTCCTGGCCATGGACCCATAATATTGATGTTTTGTTCCCCGAGCCACTTAGTTATCACTTTTGCCTTATGCAATATGGCAAGGTGCTCCATCATGCTGGAAAAGGCATTGTTCGTCACCAAACTGTTCCTGGATGGTTGGGAGAAGTTGCTCTCGGAGGATGTGTTGGTACCATTCTTTATTCATGGCTGTGTTCTTAGGCAAAATTGTGAGTGAGCCCACTCCCCTGGCTGAGAAGCAACCCCACACATGAATGGCCTCAGGATGCATTACTGTTGGCATGACACAGGACTGATGGTAGCGCTCACCTTGTCTTCTCCGGACAAGCTTTTTTCCAGATGCCCCAAACAATTGGAAAGGGGATTCATCAGAGAAAATTACTTTACCCCAGTCCTCAGCAGTCCAATCCCTGTACCTTTTGCAGACTATCAGTCTGTCCCTGATGTTTTTCCTGGAGAGAAGTGGCTTCTTTGCAGGACTTGACACCAGGCCATCCTCCAAAAGTCTTCGCCTCACTGTGCGTGCAAATGCACTCATGTGACCAATAATATTTAAATTATAGACTGATGTCACCCTATGGAAAGTTCTTATTCTCTAAGGCCAATAACAGGAAGTGGCCGTGTGGTCTACTGTGGACTGTCAGCGCTGCGCTCACTTGCAAACAGGAAGAACATTTCTCACCAACGGCGTTCAGATAAAGAATCTTACCGTTACTCAAAGCATCTGATACCCTCATAACTACTGGGTTAGGTTATCAGATGCTTTGAGGCGTCAATAATGACCTTCCCCTCGCCAAGGCCTTAACAGAAGCACTTCAACTGAGGAAAATAAAGAAATAGACACAAAATGGAGTGACTCCTTATTTTAGATTATACTAAATTTTATACAGAAAAAGTAGACCGGCACGTCAAGATAATCCACATCCTGGTCATACAATGTCACGTGTTACATTAGAGAATGTACATGACAGAATGTTTAATCCCATGTTCTACATGTCAGAAGGCCTCTCTTCAGATTAGTTATCCATCTTCACAGAAGACTGAAGGTGACCTGGAACTTTCTACTTGAGCTTGAAGTAAACAAAGAAGGTCCTGATTTCTTTGGGTGATATGGTCACGTTGAACTCTCCTCTCACACCAACACTTGACCTCTTGACCCCTGAAACAGACAAATACGAACACTAGGACGTAGACAAAACAATTGTAAACACAATTTTTTCCCTTCAGATCTCACAGGTGGTTAACATCTCAAACACTACAGCCTACTCCATTGTGAACTGAATTGACAGCTGAATGTCAAAGGTACACTGATACAGTAACTTCTCTCATCTTTTAACAAAAAGGTATTCATTCTGATGCAATATTTCACCCCTACCAATGCTGAACTGCAGCTTACCAACACTCTCACCCCTCCCTGGGTCTTCTGAAGCCTTCCACTTCCACCTCTGGAGGTCGGCGATATCCCAGGTTCCTGTGAGAGAGCGCTCCTCCAACGCTCTCACTTCCCCCATGCCCCGCAGCACTTCCTGTTTTACACAGGAAATGGATTTTCAAAACATAGTGTAAATAGAGCAGTGATCTGGGCTGTTGCGGTGACCGTATTACTGGCAGTCAAATTCCATGTCAAATCAAATCAACGTTTGTCATGTGCGCCGAATACAACAGGTGTAGACCTTACAATGAAATACTTACAGGCTCTATCCAATAGTGCAAAACAGGTATTAGGTGAACAATAGGCAAGTAAAGAAATAAAACAGTATAAAAGACAGGCTATATACAGTAGCGAGGCTATAAAAGTAGCGAGGCTACATACAGACACCGGTTAGTCAGGCTGATTGAGGTAGTATGTACATATGGTTAAAGTGACTATGCATATGTGACCGTTTAGTCACGGTATTTAGGCTTCTCCAAGCGCTGATGCTGTTGATCGCCGTTAGTAGCCTACCAAACTCACTAACTGCCTGGTACTCAGCTCGCCATTGTCCCGCTAATCACTGACATCAATGCAAATGTCATCAAAAATCTAATCAAAACACTTCAAGAGTGCCCTTGTTGCGCAACATCTCTATAGGCTATGCAATCACGAGAAAATGGCCTCTAAGAGGATGATCCCATCAGCTTTCTATAGGCTAGGTCTACTATATGTCTCTCAACTAAACTAATATTAAGCACATTGTTTATCTTTACAACAGGAGTATAGCCCAGTTAAAAAATATATATAAATTGCCAAATAAATTCTAAAAACCTGTTATTGCTTTGTAATTATGGGGTTTGGTGTGGAGATTGAGGAACAAAAACAATTTAATCAATTTTAGAACAAGGCTGTAACGTAACAAAATGTGGAAAAAGTCAAGGGGTCTGAATAGTTTCTGAATGCACCGTAGGCTAGTGCTTTTGCTATCTGATGAGTCTTTCTTTACTGCGAGAAAGACCCGATGACATGGAGAGCCATGTGAGTGAGAGGTGCTTAGGAACGCTCAGCACTCAGGGACAAGGGCACAACGCAGCATTCCTGGGCAAGCACACAATAGCAGCAAAAGGCATGGATTTTCTTAGGGTGCATTACAGCCACAAAGGGGATGGGGCCGTGACATTTGAGGCATTATCAAGTGCTTGTCAAATTGTGAATGAGAGACTAATGAAGAGTGTACAGCCTGAGCAAAACAAAGCAGAGCTCGTGTCTGTAAGGGCTGTCGCTCTCCTCATCCTCGGACGAGGAGAGGAGAGAAGGATCATCAGACCAATACGCAGCTTTCGGGAAATAAGCCATCTTTTATTTTATAACAACGATGAAGATGGCAACACGAAAACAAAAACACTTTTAACAAACTTACAAAATAACAAAACGACGTAGAACGAAACCTGAACATAAACTCACATCACTAAACGTAAACTTACGGACAGGAACGTTACATCAAAACACACGAACAGCCAAACAGCCCCGAAAGTGAAAATACATCGACAACGACGAAGACATCACAGGAGACAATCACCCACAAACAAACAGTGAGAACACCCTACCTAAATATGACTCTTAATTAGAGGAGAACGCAAAACACCTGCCTCTAATTAAGAGCCATACCAGGCAACCACAACCAACATAGAAACAGATAACATAGACTGCCCACCCAAAACACATGCCCTGACCTAAACACATACAAAAACAACATAAAACAGGTCAGGACCGTTACAGAACCCCCCCCTCAAGGTGCGAACGCCGGGCGCACCAGCACAAAGTCCAGGGGAGGGTCCGGGTGGGCAGTTGACCACGGTGGTGGCTCCGGCTCTGGACGCTGTCCCCACACCACCATAGTCACTCCCCGCTTCTGTCTTCCCCTCCCAATGACCACCCTAAAACTAACATCCCCTAAATGAACGGCCAGCACCGGGAGAAGGGGCAGCACCGGGAGAAGGGGCAGCACCGGGACAAGGGGCAGCACCGGGACAAGGGGCAGCACCGGGACAAGGGGCAGCACCGGGACAAGGGGCAGCACCGGGACAAGGGGCAGCACCGGGACAAGGGGCAGCACCGGGACAAGGGGCAGCACCGGGACAAGGGGCAGCACCGGGACAAGGGGCAGCACCGGGACAAGGGGCAGCACCGGGATAAGGGGCAGCACCGGGATAAGGGGCAGCACCGGGATAAGGGGCAGCACCGGGATAAGGGGCAGCACCGGGACAAGGGGCAGGTCCCGGCTGAGGGACTCTGGCAGATCCCGGCTGAGGGACTCTGGCAGATCCCGGCTGAGGGACTCTGGCAGATCCCGGCTGAGGGACTCTGGCAGGTCCCGGCTGAGGGACTCTGGCAGGTCCCGGCTGAGGGACTCTGGCAGGTCCCGGCTGAGGGACTCTGGCAGGTCCCGGCTGAGGGACTCTGGCAGGTCCCGGCTGAGGGACTCTGGCAGGTCCCGGCTGAGGGACTCTGGCAGGTCCCGGCTGAGGGACTCTGGCAGGTCCCGGCTGAGGGACTCTGGCAGGTCCCGGCTGCGGGACTCTGGCAGGTCCCGGCTGCGGGACTCTGGCAGGTCCCGGCTGCGGGACTCTGGCAGGTCCCGGCTGAGGGACTCTGGCAGGTCCCGGCTGAGGGACTCTGGCAGGTCCCGGCTGGACGGCTCTGGCAGGTCCCGGCTGGACGGCTCTGGCAGGTCCCGGCTGGACGGCTCTGGCAGGTCCCGGCTGGACGGCTCTGGCAGGTCCCGGCTGGACGGCTCTGGCAGGTCCCGGCTGGACGGCTCTGGCAGGTCCCGGCTGGACGGCTCTGGCAGGTCCCGGCTGGACGGCTCTGGCAGGTCCCGGCTGGACGGCTCTGGCAGGTCCTGGCTGGACGGCTCTGGCAGGTCATGGCAGGACGGCTCTGGCAGGTCATGGCAGGACGGCTCTGGCAGGTCATGGCAGGACGGCTCTGGCAGGTCATGGCAGGACGGCTCTGGCTGGTCATGGCAGGACGGCTCTGGCTGATCATGGCAGGACGGCTCTGGCTGGTCATGGCAGGACGGCTCTGTAGGGAGGAGAAGGAGAGACAGCCTGGTGCGTGGTCTAGGCACTGGCTGCGCTGGAGAGGAGGAAACAGCTGGAGAGAGAACCCGGAGAGACAGCCTGGTACGGGGGGCTGCCACCGGAGGACTGGTACATGGAGGTGGCACCGGGTATACCGGACCGTGAAGGAGGACACGTGCTCTTGAGCACCGAGCCTCCCCAACCTTACCAGGTTGAATGGTCCCCGTAGCCCTGCCAGTGCGGCGAGGTGGAATAGCCCGCACTGGGCTATGCAGGCGAACCGGGGACACCACCTGTAAGGCTGGTGCCATGTACGCCGGCCCGAGGAGACGTACTGGAGACCAGATACGTTGGGCCGGCTTCATGGCACTCGGCTCGATGCCCAACTTAGCCCTCCCAGTGCGGCAAGGTGGAATAGCCCGCACTGGGCTAAGCACGCGTACTGGGGACACCGTGCGCTTTACCGCATAACACGGTGTCTTACCAGTACGACGCCTTCTACCTCCACGGTAAGCACGGGGAGTTGGCTCGGGTATCCTACCCGGCTTTGCCACACTCCTCGTGTGCCCCCCCCCAAGAAATTTTTGGGTCTGACTCACGGGCTCCCAACCGCGTCGACGCGCTGCCTCCTCATACCAGCGCCTCTCAGCCTTCGCTGCTTCCAACTCCTCCTTGGGACGGCGATATTCCCCTGGCTGAGCCCAAGGTCCTCTACCATCCAGGATCTCCTCCCAAGTCCAGGAGTCCTTGTTGCTCTGTTGAGCTTTCCCTTGCCGCTTGGTCTTAGCGTGGTGGGTGATTCTGTAAGGGCTGTCGCTCTCCTCATCCTCGGACGAGGAGAGGAGAGAAGGATCATCAGACCAATACGCAGCTTTCGGGAAATAAGCCATCTTTTATTTTATAACAACGATGAAGATGGCAACACGAAAACAAAAACACTTTTAACAAACTTACAAAATAACAAAACGACGTAGAACGAAACCTGAACATAAACTCACATCACTAAACGTAAACTTACGGACAGGAACGTTACATCAAAACACACGAACAGCCAAACAGCCCCGAAAGTGAAAATACATCGACAACGACGAAGACATCACAGGAGACAATCACCCACAAACAAACAGTGAGAACACCCTACCTAAATATGACTCTTAATTAGAGGAGAACGCAAAACACCTGCCTCTAATTAAGAGCCATACCAGGCAACCACAACCAACATAGAAACAGATAACATAGACTGCCCACCCAAAACACATGCCCTGACCTAAACACATACAAAAACAACATAAAACAGGTCAGGACCGTTACAGTGTCTTTCAAGCAACTTCTTTCAAGCAACTTTTTTCAAGTCATTATAGTCACATCGTGCACAATTAGAATATATAAAAAATCGAAACGTTTGTATCACAACTAAAGTTGCATAAACAACTCTAAATTAAGCATATACAGTAGCAGTCAAATGTTTGGACACACCTACTCATTCCAGGGTATTTCTATATTTTTACTATTTTCTACTTTGTAGAAGAACTATGAAGTAACACATATGGAATCTAGTACCCAAAAAAAGTGAAAATGGAACATGTCAAGACCTTTGAAAGTGTCTAAGTGCAGTCGCAAAAACCATCAAGCACTATGATGAAACTGGCTCTCCTGAGGAGCGCCACAGGAAAGGAAGACCCAGAGTTACCTCTGCTGTAGAGGATAAATTCATTAGAGTTAACTGCACCTCAGATTGCAGCCCAAATAAATGCTTCAGAGATCAAGGAACAGACACATCAACATCAGCTGTTCAGAAGAGACTGAATCAGGCCTTCATGGTCAAAGGACACCAATAAGAAGAAGAGACTTGCTTGGGCCAAGAAACACGAGCAATGGACATTAGACCGATGGAAATCTCTCCTTTGGTCTTATAAGTCCAAATTTGAGATTTTTGGTTCCAACCCCACTGTCTTTTGAGACGCAAAGCAAGTGAACGGATGATCTCCACCGTGAAGCATGCAGGAGGTGGTGTGATGGTTACACGGTCTGTGATTTATTTAGAATTCAAGGAACACTTCACCAGCATGTTTACCACAGCATTCTGCAGAAATATGCCATCTCATCTGGTTTGCACCTAATGGGACTATGATTTGTTTTTCAACAGGACAATGACCCAACACACCTCCAGGCTGTGTAAGGGCTAATTGACCAAGAAGGAGAGTGATGGAGTGCTGCATCAGATGAACTGGCCGCCACAAACACCTAACCTCAACCCAATTGAGATGGTTTGGGATGAGTTGGACCGCAGAGTGAAGGAAATGCAGACAAGTGCTCAGCATATGTGGGAACTCCTTCAAGACTGTTGGGAAAGCATTTCAGGTGAAGCTTGTTGAGAGAATGCCAAGAGTGTCCAGAGCTTTTGTCAAGGCAAAGGGTGACTACTTTTTGGTTACTACATGATTCCATATCTGTTATTTCATAGTTTGGATGCCTTCACTGTAGAAAATAGTAAAAAATGAAGAAAAACCCTTGAATGAGTAGGTGTCCAAACTTGACTGGTACTGTAGGTGTAACGATAGTCTATATCGTCCTCCTCATCGGACGAGGAGAGGCGAGAAGGATCGGACCAATATGCAGAGTGGTTGGTTTCCATGGTAATTTAATAACACGAAAACAAATATGCGATACAAAATAACAAAACGAAACTACCGTGACAGTCCCGTGTGGCGAAACACTAACAAGGAACAAACACCCACAAAACACACATGAAACCCCAGCTGCCTAAGTATGATTCTCAATCAGGGACAAAAATTGACAGCTGCCTCTGATTGAGAATCATACCAGGCCAAATACACAAAATCCCAACATAGAAAATCACACAGACAACCCACCCAACTCACGCCCTGACCATACTAAATAAATACAAAACAGGTCAGGAACGTGACAGTAGGAGTACCCATTTCTTTGTTAACCGCTCAACTCAGAAAAGCCGCATGTGCCCACTGCCTCAAATCATTGAGAAAATATTTATATTTTATTCAGCTTGGTTCAATTGTATTCTTCAAACTATAATATAAAATAATGCCACTGAATTCTAAGCAAACGTTGTCTGCTAAATGAACTAGTGTAGCCCACAGCCATATGGTATAGCCACATCAGGACAACTCAGAGTATGTTATTCTGTTCTTCTGAAATAGACTATATTTTCTTAAATGTTTCTTTAGACCTGTCTAAAATAAATAATGGATTTATTGTGAAGGTGTAGGCTACATTACATGGATTTATTAGACTTTTGAAATTGTAGATGTTCCACATGTCTGCATCAGTGGCTTGTAGGTTGTGTGGAAGCCAGGAGATGCTGCATATATTTATATTAATTAACGGTCAAGTACCGTGAGACCGACAGTTATTTGCTTGACAATCACCGGCTGACGAAATTTCGTAACCGCCACAGCCCAAGGAGAGACCACCAAATGTCAATATCACATCTATTTGTTCACTTAATTTAGCATTTAATACACAAACATCTATCTGGGTTATTGAAGTCTACTCTTCATATTGATCTCATCTAGCGGTGTTTCCTGTTACCTTCATGTTAATGGTAGACGGCTGACACAGAACCGGGTCTTCCCCCCTCTCATACAGATGCATGATCCTCAGTAGGACACGATCGTAGTCCGGCTGTGTGGACCCAGGGGTACCGGTCTCCATGTTGCGGAGGTGCAGGGTGTGGTTGGAGCTGTAGAACCAGCCCGGGACACTAAGCGTCAGCAGGTGGAGGTTGTCAGGCAGGACCACGGGGCGAATCGGAGATCCGGTCCGAGGCTCCTTCTTCCAGGCCTTCTCTAAAGGGGGCAGTAAATGGCATTGTGGGTATGAGACCATACATTGTGACAATGGATAGTACAGGTGAGCAAAAACATGGTCGACTCCATTTGGGAACATTTCAATTGTGGATTTGTTTTTAGAATGGATTCCACTTCCTGGATTTCCAGGGAAAAGTTTAGTGGAAAGTAGCTGTGTGCTTTAAGCAGGTTGGTATTTACTGTCATGAATCTTGTCCTGAAGGCAGCTCTGCAGAGTGGTCACTAACTGGCACAGCCACAGTCATAAAATCTGATTTTAAACCTAACCTAGTCTTAACCATACTGCTAACCCTAATCTTAAATGAAGACCAAAATGCACATTTTGTTATCATGAATGTTTACAACATTGCTAATTTTCACTTTGCAGCTGGAGCATCTAGAGGAAAATGGCTCAGTTCTTCCTCCAGGTCAAGATTCATGACAATAAAGGTCAACCTGCGAGCCTCGAAACAGTTGAGCTATAAGGAGTGGACTCACGTGGCCTGTCGATGGGCATGACCACAGGTCTGTGCTGCAGCTCTAGCGCCTCCCTCTGGTAGAGAGAGGAGGTAGCAGCCAGGGAGCCCAGTGTCATCCACAGGACAGGCCTCACCACTGAGCTGTCGTTCAGGGTCAGGTTATAACCCAGAGTCCACTCCTGGTTGTTCCACAGACGTCGGTGGAGCATCACCTGGGACAGATACAAGGGGTTGAGGATGTGAGTGTGAGCGTACGCATCTCATACATAAAACACTCACCTCCAGCTCTCCCTCACTCTGGCTGGATGCCCCGTGAGCTCTCTCACTGAGGAGGACCAGTCTGCTAGAGTCATCTTCAATGTAGGCCATTCGAACCATGGGGTAGTAGTTCTGCGGTACACAAACACGGGAAGAAACACAAGCAATTGTCACAAAGTCCTGAACAGTAAACCAGGCCTGAACCACCAAAAAGGAAAGCTGAGGAGACCAAACAACCAAACTTCCTGAGTAGGAAGAAACGTTGAGAGGAACCAGGCTCATAAAGTGTAGCCCATCTTCCTCTGAACTCCACAGTAACTTGCCAGCCAGTGTATATTTAACCATCACAAAACTGTCCTTAAATACAACCCACTCACTCTGGCAACAGTATCATTGACGAACGTCCTGGAAGGCCTCTTCATCATCTGGTACCCATTGTCGTCAGTAAACAGAGTCCTGTTGTTCTTAAGGCTGGTCTTGGTCCTGAGGACAGCCTCGGTGTTGACCACCAGGGGGCCCAGCGAGTAGCTCTGCTCCAGCCTGTAACACAGCCTGCCGCTAGGGAAACTCTGTGGTACTCTGGTGGTGACAGAGTAGGTGTAGTCCTCATCTGCTTCCTCCCTGCAGACAGAACCCATTGTTGTTAATGTGAGCCACCCAATATTAGACCTGCACCTTACTAAGCTGTAGTGTGAGTGAGTGAGTGGTGGTGATAGAAGGAATATAATAGAGATCATAGCTTAGGGAAGGAGGGTGTCAGGACCCGGTGCGAGAAACAGTCACTAATAATCGGCAGAACCCAGAAGATGAGGCAGACACAGCAGTACTAGAGATGGTGGTTTAATTAAAGAACAAGATCTTCAGGCAAAGAATCTAAATCCACAAAGTCCAAAATAAAGCCAAGAGGCAAAAAATGGATATCTTCCAAAATACAAAGAAAATCCACAAAGTGGTAAGAACAGCAAGGGAAAAAACAAACCTCAAAAGACTAATCCAAAATATACAAGAACAAAACCAGAAACCTCTGGAAAATCCAACAAGAGAAAAATATATGTTCACAACAAGGCTGGGGCTGGGTGCTAACATACAAACACTGAGCAAAGAACTGAGGAACACACAGGGTTTAAATACCAACAAGGGAACGACACACAGGTGCAATCAATAATAGAGCAAGGAAAAAACAAAAGGTTCAAAAAAGGTGCAATGGGGACATCTAGTGACAAAAACCAGAACAGTCCTGGCCAAAACCTGACAGAGGGTGCATGGAAACCAAAGACTGACAGAAAGGAGTTGTTCACATTCCAACCTGTAGAAGTACTGTCTGATCTCAGTGATGATCTTCCCAGGGACAATCTCCATCTTGACGGCCTTGTACGCCCTCACTGCCGAGTCGTTAGCACTGAAGATGTAGTTGTCAGAGATGGGCCCTGCGCTGACGTTCCCATTGACCTGGTACTCCCAGAAATCCTGAGTCATTCTCACCGTCCTCTTCTCATGCCTGGCAGGGTCACAGAAAAGTCAGAGGACATTGTTGACCTAACACCTGGGCTGCATTCAAAAGGAAAAACGTGCAACGTTCAGTAAAATAAACATGCTTCTCTGACATGTAATTTCTTCTACATCAGCTCTATCAATTACCTTTGTATCTGCAACGTTCCACAACGTTTGCCTGTTGAATGTGCCCCTAATGTGAATGTTGAATATAACTACCTGTCGGTGATGCTATGCAGTAGGTTAGTATCCTGGTCCAGCATGATCTTATAACACTCATTCAGAACCGGTAAGAGTCTCCTTCCTGTCTTCAACTCCTGTGAAACATTTAGTCTCTTGAACGACACAACCCAGGCATGGTGGGTCAAGGATCCCTCTTTACCCGGCTTCTCTGAGAACTTGATGAGGTACTTCCTGTGTTGGAGACCCCCAAGGTCCACCACAATGAACAGGTCATAGGTCGTGTTGGAGTCAGCTGAACTCTGGGTCTGTTGGCAGCAGAGAGACACAGGCCGTGTTCATTAGACACTAAACAGACAAACCGAGAGGGAATTACCTGAACTTGTCCAATAAGAAACACACATTTTCATCTTCCGTTGCAAAATGTTTTTTTGCTGAGTGCCCAATGAACACAATCAGTTATCTGAAAACTGAGTTTGTCTAGAAGGTATGATGTATATCTGCAGTTCCATTGACACATGGCTTTTACATGATATAATGGTGACTCATTGTTCTACAAAGTGTTTAACTGGATAAATCAACTCTGTATTTCCACACTACCTGTGCAGGTATGGCCTGTCCTTGGTCGTCGAACACGGTTGCCATGGGGAAGGTTACCGTGACGTTGATGATGGCGGTGGTGTTCCATGCCAGGGGGTTGTACACAATGATGTGCTGCTCCAGGTCCTGATGGGAGCCTGCAGTTACATTCATTATCAAAATGTTGTTGATGTAAACAAGACCCATGTTGTAGTTGAGGAAGAAAGTCATTAAATGATGCCTTGGACCAAGCTGAACCTTGTGCCTGGTTAGAATACAAAATACATCCTCTCCCTTCCTTGATGTGTACTCTCTGATCTGTAGTGTGTGATTGGATAAGTGAAAACATGCATCCCATCCAACTACTTTTACAAATCCACATCTGAGTTCATGTCAAATAAAGTATAAATATTTGTCAATTATTCATTAAGTAAGTACAGTACTTTACCTTTGCTATGAGAGTCTTGTCTATTGAAGGCTTCAGAGTTGCTAGCGGGGCCCAGGGCCTGGGGCAGGAGGAAGAGGGCAGCCAGAAGTTCCTCTACTCCCATCATAGCCTGGGTCAGGTGCTCTATGTACATGTCAGACACCTTGGGAGACTCTGTCCCCGTGATCCCATCATGGTGCTGCACCTGGAGATAACACAGAGGGAGAATAATATAAAAACAGTACTTATCTATTACAATAATTCCTTTTGTGGGTCTTTAATTTAAAAATTTGTCTGACAAGAGTGGGATATGAGATTGATAATCACTTGGTTACAATGATAGGTATAATTAATACATATAAATACACATTTACATTTACATTTAAGTCATTTAGCAGACGCTCTTATCCAGAGCGACTTACAAATTGGTGCATTCACCTTATGATATCCAGTGGAACAACCACTTTACAATAGTGCATCTAACTCTTTTAAGGGGGGGGGGGGGGGTTAGAAGGATTACTTTATCCTATCCTAGGTATTCCTTAAAGAGGTGGGGTTTCAGGTGTCTCCGGAAGGTGGTGATTGACTTCGCTGACCTGGCGTCGTGAGGGAGTTTGTTCCACCATTGGGGTGCCAGAGCAGCGAACAGTTTTGACTGGGCTGAGCGGGAACTGTACTTCCTCAGAGGTAGGGAGGCGAGCAGGCCAGAGGTGGATGAACGCAGTGCCCTTGTTTGGGTGTAGGGCCTGATCAGAGCCTGAAGGTACGGAGGTGCCGTTCCCCTCACAGCTCCGTAGGCAAGCACCATGGTCTTGTAGCGGATGCGAGCTTCAACTGGAGGCCAGTGGAGAGAGCGGAGGAGCGGGGTGACGTGAGAGAACTTGGGAAGGTTGAACACCAGACGGGCTGCGGCGTTCTGGATGAGTTGTAGGGGTTTAATGGCACAGGCAGGGAGCCCAGCCAACAGCGAGTTGCAGTAATCCAGACGGGAGATGACAAGTGCCTGGATTAGGACCTGCGCCGCTTCCTGTGTGAGGCAGGGTCGTACTCTGCGAATGTTGTAGAGCATGAACCTACAGAAACGGGTCACCGCCTTGATGTTAGTTGAGAACGACAGGGTGTTGAGTCACAATCAATTAGTGAGTATTTTGATCAGGCACCTCAGAGACAGCCCAGCAGTGGGCCTACAGCTTCTGCAGAGCTTCTTCTTTAGGGACCGGTCCATCTGGGTAGCTGACCCGGTACCGAGTGAACAGAGTCTCTGCAGCGTACAGCTGGGAACTAGCTCTCCTTGCTATCCCCTTCAGAACATTCCGGGAGGCATAGAACCCAGTTCACAACTGAAAAGGTTCTGTAGAGATAAAAGGTTCCTTTTTAGCATTTTTCAACCCTCTGCTTCATAGCAGTTTTTACTCCTACATGTTTTGACTGTGCCAGGTCTTGGTCATTGGAACCATTGATACTGTTTAAACAGTGCATTCAGAAAGTATTCAGACACCTTGACTTTTTCCATATTTGTTACGTTACAGTCTTATCCTAAAATGTAAGAAAAAATATTTAATTATCATCGATCTACACACAAAACCCCATAATGACAAAGCGAAAGTTTTAAAAAAAATTGTTGGCAAATGTAAAAAAAAAGAAAAAAATAATTGTAATAACGTCTTTACATAAGTATTCAGACCCTTTGCTATGAGACTCGAAATTGAGCTCAGGAGCATCCTGTTTCCATGGATCATCCTTTGAGATGTTTCTACAACTTGATTGGAGTCCACTTGTGGTAAATTCAATTGATTGGACATGATTTGGAAAGGCACACACCTGTCTATGTAAGGTCCCACAGTTGAAAGTGCATGTCAGAGCAAACACCAAGCCATTTTTTAAAAACCTTTATTTAACTAGTCAAGTCAGTTAAGAACAAATTCTTAATTACAATGACGAATTACCCCGGCCAAACCCGGACAACGCCGGGCCAATTGTGCACCGCCCTATGGGACTCCCAATCACGGCCGGTTGTGATACAGACCGCTGCGCCACTCAGGAGCCATGAGGTCGAAGGAATTGTCCGTAGAGCTCAGAGACAGGATTGTGTCGAGGCACAGATCTGAGGACGGGTACCAACACATTTCTGCAGCATTGGAGGTCCCCAAGAACACAGTGGACTCCATCATTCTTAAAAGGAAGAAGTTTGGAAACACCAAGACTCTTCCGAGAGCTGGCCGCCCGGCCAAACTGAGCAATCGGGGGAGAAGGGCATTGGTCAGGGAGGTGACCAAGAACCCGATGGTCACTCTGATAGCACTCCAGAGTTCCTCTGTGGAGATGGGAGAACCTTCCAGAAGAACAGCCATCTCTGCAGCACTCCACCAATCAGGACTTAATGGTAGAGTTGCCAGACGGAAGCCGTTTCTCAGTAAAAGACACATGCCAGCCCACTTGGAGTTTGCCAAAAGGCACATAAAGACTCTTAGACAATGAGAAATAAGATTATCTGGTCTGATGAAACCAAGATTGACATTTTTGGCCTCAATGCCAAACGTCACGTCTGGAGAAAACCTGGCACCATCTCTATGGTGAAGCATGGTGGTGGCAGCATCATGCTGTGGGGGTGTTTTTCAGTGGCAGGGACTTGGAGACTAGTCAGGATTGAGGGAAAGATGAACGGAGCAAAGTGCAGAGAGATCCTTGATGAAAACATGCTCCAGAGCTCTCAGGACCTCAGACTGGGGCAAAGGTCTGGGGATGAAGGTTCACCTTCCAACAGGACAATGACCCCTAAGAACACAGCCAAGACAACGCAGGAGTGGCTTCGGGACAAGTCTCTGAATGTCCTTGAGTGGCCCAGCCAGAGTCCGGACTTGAACCCGATCGAACATCTCTGGAGAGACCTGGAAATAGCTGTGCAGCTACGCTCCCCATCCAACCTGGCAGAGCTTGAGATGATCTGCAGAGAAGAATGGGAGAAACTCCCCAAATACAGGTGTGCCAAGCTTGTAGCGTCATACCCAAGAAGACTCAAGGCTTTAATCGCTGCCAAGGTGCTACAACAAAGTACTGAGTAAAAGGTCTGAATACTTACGGAAATGTGATATGTTTATTTATTATAAATTTGTTCAAATTTCTATAATCTTGTTTATCTTTTTTCATTATGGAGTATTGTGTGTAGATTGAGGAATAAAAACAATTTAATACATTTTAGAATAAGTATGTAACATATAATGTGGAAAAGTCAAGGGTTCTTATTCCTTTCCGAATGCACTGTACATTTTGTTTTTAATACATAGGTCTTAAACTTATAAGAGGTAAGAACATTTCAGGAAAACCCCACCAATGTGTTACGTGGAGCAGGTGAACCCAAGAGCAGACTCAGACGAGAAGACTGGGATCAGGTAACCAAGGTATTTATTGAAAAACAGGGGGAAGATGGGGTGCAGGCCAGGGAAAGCTTGGGCGAGTTGCAGGGAGCCAGGTGCTGAGGCTGGAGCGAGGGGAGTTGGGGCTGGGTGAGCAGGCCCGGAGAGGAATCCAAGGAAGCAGTAGAGTGGGGGATCCAGGACAGGGTAGCAGGACTGACGAGACGTGGGACCGGAGATAGGGACCAGAGTCAGAGCGGACAGACCTGTAATGGCGAGGACAACAGGCAACCAGGAACAACACAAAAGCAGGCGCAAACAGCTAAAACCACAGACTGACTGAGCAGAGATTACAATCTGGCAACGTGGAAGTGGCAGGGCTGAGTATTTGTAGAGGTCTTGATTATGGAACAGGTTGCAGCTGGTGGGGATCTGCTCCGCCTCCAGCACACCTGTCAACACCCACACAATCACACACACACAGAGGGAGAGAGCACTGGGGGAGTGGCGGCAGGATAGGGAAACACAGGATGAGCAGTAGGGGGCTTGGCAGGCGCAGATGTAACACAGTGAAGTCAGGAAGGGAGTCCTCTCGACGCACTGAAGTCTCTTCTTTATGTGCGTAATTTGTTCTTTCTTCATGCTAAACATTTGACCCAATAATGTCATTTTCTTTTGGTCTTGCTGTCTGCTTTATACCAGATGAATTCAAGTATCGGCAGTCCTGAACCAGCTTTATTTGTTGACTAAAGATCTAGTCTGTCATGTGTGCTCCCTCTCTGGCCTCTAGGTTACCAGGCTGCTCATTATGGCGCACACCTGTCACCATCGTGACGCGCTCCGGCGCCTCATCAGACTCACCTGGACTCCATCACTTCCCTGATTACCTTCCCTATATATGTCACTCCCTTTGGTTCCTTCCCCAGGCGTCATTGTTTCTGTTTCATGTCTGTGCGTTGTTCGTGTTTTGTATTATGTTGCGTTTATTAATTAAAACACTCACTCCCTGAACATGCTTCCCGACTCTTAGCGCACATCGTTACATAGTCAAAAGTTTAATCATTGGCAAAATGATGGGGAAAGCAGAGAACTAAATGTACAGGTTGTGAAAGTCTTCCTTCCAACATCTGATGTAAAATTGAGCAAAAAGAAAATGTAAAGTTATTGTTTCTGAGGCAATTTAAGACAGAACTTTGATTGTATGGTGCAATATTTGTTTTATTAAGTCTTTAAAACACACCAAATACAACTGTTTTACAACGTATGTATTTATTTTTTAAATTATAACCATCAACTACTACATGCACATAGTGTGAACAATTGAACAATTCACACACAAATGAAATGTGTAAGCTAAATCTCCTAACTACAGTAGTTACTAAGCAACACTCCATCAGTGGTGAACTAACAGTGATGAGTAACTCTGTTGTGGTACTCTGCAGGTGTCCCTGTAGAGAGATGACATGGTGGAGGTCCATGATGATCAACAGGAAGTCACAGCGTCGTGTCAGTCTCTTGGTCTCTTAGCTACAGCTGAAAGAAACCAACACAATGCCTCACACGACACTGGCCTGCATTCACATGACTATGTGTGTTATAATGAATATTGAAAAGGGAATGAGTTAAAGTAAAATTAAGTTAAAGTAAAGTAACTTAAAGCAAGTTCAAGTACATTTTTTAAATAATGTGGATCCATATGTTATGAATTAAAATTATTGACAGACTTACATTGACTTTTCTTCCACTGGTAGCTATAGTAACAGAATATGGCCACCAGTATAATGACTGGGAGACATCTCAAGGTGTAGGGGACTGCTATGTCCTCCGAGGTCTCAATAACCACTGTATGCACATACATGGTGTCAATACACACAAGTTATTATACAAATCCTGACAGACTACACATGGAATATTGGTATTCAGGACAATTGAGAACTGTATATTGTTGTAAAGTGATTGATCTGTGTAAAAGTCTATAAGTCAAAACCTTACTCTTTAGCAAAACAGAGCTACTGTACATCAGCGGTAGACATTATGCTTGACAAAGATATAGACCAAATCAGACTACTCACCTTTGCTTTTATTCTCTCTGGCTGTAACTGTTATCTGTGTCCCATTCCCCACAGATTCAATAAGAGATGGTATCTCTATAGTAACTTTACAGATGTAAGTACCGGAGACAATTCTAGTGAGGTTTGAGATGGTCCAATGTGAGCAGTTACAGGCTACAGTCTGTTGAGATGCCCTGTCATGACACTGACTGTTGTTGACCAGTAAACCATTATATTTTATCTCGGTGTGTCCTTCTTTATGCCAATGAACTGTCGCTCTTGACACATTTGTATTCCAGCAGCACTGGATCTGAACAGTGTCCCCCTCTGTTACTGTTACATTATGAGGAGACTGGATCACCACCAACGTGTCGCTTATACCTGTGGAGAGAGAGAGAACAACATATTAGTGAAACATCAAATTACAAGGGTACGCATAAAATCCAATGTAATGTACTCATATTAGGCACAGATCCTTATAACACACACACATCTCTCAATCATTATTCACTCATTCTTACCATGGTATAAGGTTTTATTTTATGTCAACAATTGATTTTTATTGAGTCGGTATAATCAATAAGAATCACAACACCATTTTTTAACAAACACCCAACCCCTTCCAAACAAACAGGTTTTATGAGTTCTACATCTTACACGTAGAACAAGCACGTGGAAGGATAAAATCATTTATTTTTTACCAGTTATTTTCAAAATATTTCTAATGTTTCAGTTAGGTTTTGATTAACCCAATACGAACGGTCTGCACTTACCGCTGGATGAGAGAAAACAGATTGACGAGCTGAGCAGGCAGCAACACAAGTTATAAAAGTACCTCATGTCAGATGACTGACGGGGTGATCTGTTCTCTCACTTATACCAACACCTTTCTGACTCTCCCTCTCTCTCTGTATTTATTAATTTCACAGCCAACCGCAGCTTGGCATTTCTCTCTTCCCTTTCTACTGCCAACACTGACAGTCATACGATCTGTATTACAGGAATCATAACTAGCTCTGGCATGCTATCAATTAACTTCTGGGCCACATCCTGACTGATGGCAGCCCATTCTTGCAAAATCAATGCTTGGAGTTTGTCAGAATTTGTGGGGTTTTGTTTGTCCACCCGCCTCTTGAGGATTGACCACAAGTTCTCAATGGGATTAAGGTCTGGGGAGTTTCCTGGCCATGGACCCATAATATCGATGTTTTGTTCCCCGAGCCACTTAGTTATCACTTTTGCCTTATGGCAAGGTGCTCCATCATGCTGGAAAAGGCATTGTTCATCACCAAACTGTTCCTGGATGGTTGGAAGAAGTTGCTCTCGGAGGATGTGTTGGTACCATTCTTTATTCATGGCTGTGTTCTTAGGCAAAATTGTGAGTGAGCCCACTCCCTTGGCTGAGAAGCAACCCCACACATGAATGGTCTCAGGATGCATTACTGTTTGCCTGACACAGGACTGATGGTAGCGCTCACCTTGTCTTCTCCGGACAAGCTTTATTCCAGATGCCCCAAACAATTGGAAAGGGGATTCATCAGAGAAAATGACTTTACCCCAGTCCTCAGCAGTTCAATCCCTGGACCTTTTGCAGACTATCAGTCTGTCCCTGATGTTTTTCCTGGGGAGAAGTGGCTTTGCAGGACTTCTTGACACCAGGCCATCCTCCAAAAGTCTTCGCCTCACTGTGCGTGCAAACGCACTCATGTGACCAATAATATTTAATTTATAGACTGATGTCACCCTATGGAAAGTTCTTATTCTCTAAGGCCAATAACAGGAAGTGGCCGTGTGGTCTACTGTGGACTGTCAGCGCTGCACTCACTTGCAAACAGGAAGAACATTTCTCACCAACGGCGTTCAGATAAAGAATCTTACCGTTACTCAAAGCATCTGATAACCTAACCCAGTAGTTATGAGGGTATCAGATGCTTTGAGGCGTCAATAATGACCTTCCCCTCGCCAAGGCCTTAAACAGAAGCACTTCAACTGAGGAAAATAAAGAAATAGACACAAAATGGAGTGACTCCTTATTTTAGATTATACTAAATTTTATACAGAAAAAGTAGACCGGCACGTCAAGATAATCCACATCCCGGTCATACAATGTCACGTGTTACATTAGAGAATGTACATGACAGAATGTTTAATCCCATGTTCTACATGTCAGAAGGCCTCTCTTCAGATTAGTTATCCATCTTCACAGAAGACTGAAGGGGAACAAACTTTCTACTTGAGCTTGAAGTAAACAAAGAAGGTCCTGATTTCTTTGGGTGATATGGTCACGTTGAACTCTCCTCTCACACCAACACTTGACCTCTTGACCCCTGAAAAAGACAAATACGAACACTAGGATGTAGACAAAACATTTGTAAACACAATTTCTCCCCCCTTCGGATCTCACAGGTGGTTAACATCTCAAACACTACAGCCTACTCCATTGTGAACTGAATTGACAGCTCCTGAATCTCAAAGGTACACTGATGCAGTAACTTCTCATCTTTTAACAAAAAGGTATTCATTCTGATGCAATATTTCACCCCTACCAATGCTGATCTGCAGCTTACCAACACTCTCACCCCTCCCTGGGTCTTCTGAAGCCTTCCACTTCCACCTCTGGAGGTCGGCGATATCCCAGGTTCCTGTGAGAGAGCGCTCCTCCAACGCTCTCACTTCCCCCATGCCCCGCAGCACTTCCTGTTTTACACAGGAAATGGATTTTCAAAACATACAGTGTAAATAGAGCAGTGATCTGGGCTGTTGCGGTGACCGTATTACCGGCAGTCAAATTCCATGTCAAATCAAATCAACGTTTGTCACGTGCGCCGAATACAACAGGTGTAGACCTTACAATGAAATGCTTACAGGCTCTATCCAATAGTGCAAAAAAGGTATTAGGTGAACAATAGGTAAGTAAAGAAATAAAACAGTAAAAAGACAGGCTATATACAGTAGCGAGGCTATAAAAGTAGCGAAGCTACATACAGACACCGGTTAGTCAGGCTGATTGAGGTAGTATGTACATATGGTTAAAGTGACTATGCATATATGATAAACAAAGAAATGTGACCGTTTAGTCATGGTAATTAGGCTTCTCCAAGCGCTGATGCTGTTGATCGTCGTTAGTAGCCTACCAAACTCGCTAACTGCCTGGTACTCAGCTCGCCATTGTCCCGCTAATCACTGACATCAATGCAAATGTCATCAAACATCTATTCAAAACACTTCAAGAGTGCCCATGTTGCGCAACATCTCTATAGGCTATGCAATCGAGAAAACAGAGTGATGGCCTCTAAAAGAGGATGATCCCATCAGCTTTCTATAGGCTAGGTCTACTATATGTCTCAACTACACTAATATTAAGCACATTGTCTTTACAACAGGAGTATAGCACAGTTAAAAATTATAAAATTGGCAAAGAAATTCTAAAAACCTGTTATTGCTTTGTCATTATGGGGTTTGGTGTGGAGATTGAGGAACAAAAACAATTTAATCAATTTTAGAACAAGGCTGTAACGTAACAAAACATGGAAAAAGTCAAGGGGTCTGAATAGTTTCTGAATGCACCGTAGGCTAGTGCTTTTGCTATCTGATGAGTCTTTCTTTACTGCGAGAAAGACCCGATGACATGGAGAGCCATGTGAGTGAGAGGTGCTTAGGAACGCTCAGCACTCAGGGACAAGGGCACAACGCAGCATTCCTGGGCAAGCACACAATAGCAGCAAAAGGCATGGATTTTCTTAGGGTGCATTACAGCCACAAAGGGGATGGGGCCGTGACATTTGAGGCATTATCAAGTGCTTGTCAAATTGTGAATGAGAGACTAATGAAGAGTGTACAGCCTGAGCAAAACAAAGCAGAGCTCGTGTCTTTCAAGCAACTGTTTTCATGTCATTATAGTCACATCGTGCACAATTAGAATATATAAAAAATCGAAACGTTTGTATCACAACTAAAGTTGCATAAACAACTCTAAATTAAGCATATACAGTAGCAGTCAAGTTGACACACCTACTCATTCCAGGGTATTTCTATATTTTTACTATTTTCTACTTTGTAGAAGAACTATGAAGTAACACATATGGAATCTAGTACCCAAAAAAAGTGAAAATGGAAAATGTCAAGACCTTTGAAAGTTTCTTCAAGTGCAGTCGCAAAAACCATCAAGCACTATGATGAAACTGGCTCTCATGAGGATCACCACAGGAAAGGAAGACCCAGAGTTACCTCTGCTGTAGAGGACAAGTTCATTAGTTAACTGCACCTCAGATTGCAGCCCAAATAAATGCGTCAGAGTTCAAGGAACAGACACATCAACATCAGCTGTTCAGAAGAGACTGAATCAGGCCTTCATGGTCAAAGGACACCAATAAGAAGAAGAGACTTGCTTGGGCCAAGAAACGAGCAATGGACATTAGACCGATGGAAATCTCTCCTTTGGTCTTATAAGTCCAAATTTGAGATTTTTGGTTCCAACCCCACTGTCTTTTGAGACGCAAAGCAAGTGAACGGATGATCTCCACCGTGAAGCATGCAGGAGGTGGTGTGATGGTTACACGGTCTGTGATTTATTTAGAATTCAAGGAACACTTCACCAGCATGGCTACCACAGCATTCTGCAGAAATATGCCATCTCATCTGGTTTGCACCTAATGGGACTATGATTTGTTTTTCAACAGGACAATGACCCAACACACCTCCAGGCTGTGTAAGGGCTATTTGACCAAGAAGGAGAGTGATGGAGTGCTGCATCAGATGAACTGGCCGCCACAAACACCCGACCTCAACCCAATTGAGATGGTTTGGGATGAGTTGGACCGCATAGTGAAGGAAATGCAGACAAGTGCTCAGCATATGTGGGAACTCCTTCAAGACTTTTGGGAAAGCATTCCAGGTGAAGCTTGTTGAGAGAATGCCAAGAGTGTCCAGAGCTGTTGTCAAGGCAAAGGGTGGCTACTTTGAAGAATCTCATACTTTTTGGTTACTACATGATTCCATATCTGTTATTTCATAGTTTGGATGCCTTCACTGTAGAAAATAGTAAAAATAAAGACAAACCCTTGAATGAGTAGGTGTCCAAACTTGACTGGTACTGTAGGTGTAACGATAGTCTATATCGTCCTCCTCATCGGACGAGGAGAGGCGAGAAGGATCGGACCAATATGCAGAGTGGTTGGTTTCCATGGTAATTTAATAACACGAAAACAAATATGCGATACAAAATAACAAAACGGAACTACCGTGACAGTCCCGTGTGGCGAAACACTAACAAGGAACAAACACCCACAAAACACACGTGAAACCCCGGCTGCCTAAGTATGATTCTCAATCAGGGACAACGATTGACAGGCCGAACACACAAAATCCAAAAATAGAAAACACATAGACAACCCACCCAACTCACGCCCTGACCATACTAAATAAATACAAAACAGGTCAGGAACGTGACAGTAGGAGTACCCATTTCTTTGTTAACCGCTCAACTCAGAAAAGCCACATGTGCCTCAAATCAGTGAAAATATTTATATTTTATTCAGCTTGGTTCAATTGTATTCTTCAAACTATAATATAAAATAATGCCACTGAATTCTAAGCAAACGTTGTCTGCTAAATGAACTAGTGTAGCCCACAGCCATATGATATAGCCACATCAGGACAACTCAGAGTATGTTATTCTATTCTGAAATAGACTATATTTTCTTAATATCATGTTTCTTTAGACCTGTCTAAAATAAATAATTGATTTATTGTGAAGGTGTAGGCTACATTACATGGATTTATTAGACTTTAAATTGTAGATGTTCCACATGTCTGCATCAGTGGCTTGTAGGCTGTGTGTGGAAGCCAGGAGATGCTGCATATATTTATGTTAATTAACGGTCAAGTACCGTGAGACCGGCAGTTATTTGCTTGACAATCACCGGCTGACGAAATTTCGTAACCGCCACAGCCCAAGGAGAGACCACCAAATGTCAATATCACATCTATTTGTTCACTTAATTTAGCATTTAATACACAAACATCTATCTGGGTTATTGAAGTCTACTCTTCATATTGATCTCATCTAGCGGTGTTTCCTGTTACCTTCATGTTAATGGTAGACGGCAGAGACAGTACCGGGTCTTCCCCCCTCTCATACAGATGCATGATCCTCAGTAGGACACGATCGTAGTCCGGCTGTGTGGACCCAGGGGTACCGGTCTCCATGTTGCGGAGGTGCAGGGTGTGGTTGGAGCTGTAGAACCAGCCTGGGACACTCAGCGTCAGCAGGTGGAGGTTGTCAGGCAGGACCACGGGGCGAATCGGAGATCCGGTCCGAGGCTCCTTCTTCCAGGCTTTCTCTAAAGGGGGCAGTAAATGGCATTGTGGGTATGAGACCATACATTGTGACAATGGATAGTACAGGTGAGCAAAAACATGGTCGACTCCATTTGGGAACATTTCAATTGTGGATTTGTTTTTAGAACGGATTCCACTTCCTGGATTTCCAGGGAAAAGTTTAGTGGAAAGTAGCTGTGTGTGCTTTAAGCAGGTTGGTATTTACTGTCATGAATCTTGTCTTGAAGGCAGCTCTGCAGAGTGGTCACTAACAAAGTCATAAAATCTGATTTTAAACCTAACCTAGTCTTAACCATACTGTTAACCCTAATCTTAAATGAAGATCAAAATGCACATTTTGTTTTCATGAATGTTTACAATATAGCTAATTTTCACTTTGCAGCTGGAGCATCTAGAGGAAAATGGCTCAGTTCTGCCTCCAGGTCAAGATTCATGACAATAAAGGTCAACCTGCGAGCCTCGAAACAAGAGAGCTATAAGGAGTAGACTCACGTGGCCTGTCAATGGGCATGACCACAGGTCTGTGCTGCAGCTCTAGCGCCTCCCTCTGGTAGAGAGAGGTGGTAGCAGCCAGGGAGCCCAGTGTCATCCACAGGACAGGCCTCACCACCGAGCTGTCGTTCAGGGTCAGGTTATAACCCAGAGTCCACTCCTGGTTGTTCCACAGACGTCGGTGGAGCATCACCTGGGACAGATACAAGGGGTTGAGGTTGTGAGTGTGAGCGTACGCATCTCATACATAAAACACTCACCTCCAACTCTCCCTCACTCTGGCTGGATGCACCGTGAGCTCTCTCACTGAGGAGGACCAGTCTGCTAGAGTCATCTTCAATGTAGGCCATTCGAACCATGGGGTAGTAGTTCTGTAGTACACAGACACGGGAAGAAACACAAGCAATTGTCACAAAGTCCTGAACAGTAACCCAGGCCTGAACCACCAAAAAGGAAAGCTGAGGAGACCAAACACCCAAACTTCCTGAGTAGGAAGAAACGTTGAGAGGAACCAGGCTCATAAAGTGTAGCCCATCTTCCTCTGGCTGGCAAGGTACTGTGGAAGTTCAGTGTACATTTAAATACATTTAAATACAACCCACTCACTCTGGCAACAGTATCATTGACGAACGTCCTGGAAGGCCTCTTCATCATCTGGTACCCGTTGTCGTCAGTGAACAGAGTCCTGTTGTTCTTCAGGCTGGTCTTGGTCCTGAGGACAGCCTCGGTGTTGACCACCAGGGGGCCCAGCGAGTAGCTCTGCTCCAGCCTGTAACACAGCCTGCCGCTGGGGAAACTCTGTGGTACTCTGGTGGTGACAGAGTAGGTGTAGTCCTCATCTGCTTCCTCCCTGCAGACAGAACCCATTGTTAATGTGAGCCACCCAATATTAGACCTGTAGTGTGGTGTGAGTGAGTGGTGATAGAAGGAATATAATAGAGATCGTAGCTTAGGGAAGGAGGGTGGATGGAAACCAACGACTGACAGAAAGGAGTTGTTCACATTCCCACCTGTAGAAGTACTGTCTGATCTCAGTGATGATCTTCCCAGGGACAATCTCCATCTTGACGGCCTTGTACGCCCTCACTGCCGAGTCGTTAGCACTGAAGATGTAGTTGTCAGAGATGGGCCCTGCGCTGACATTCCCATTGACCTGGTACTCCCAGAAATCCTGAGTCATTCTCACCGTCCTCTTCTCATGCCTGGCAGGGTCACAGAAAGGTCAGAGGACATTGTTGACCTAACACCTGGGCTGCATTCAGAAGGAAAACGTTGTGCAACGTTCAGTAAAATAAACATGTAATTTCTTCTACATCAGCTCTATCAATTACCTTTGTATCTGCAACGTTCCACAACGTTTGCCTGTTGAATGTGCCCCTAATGTGAATGTTGAATATAACTACCTGTCGGTGATGCTATGCAGTAGGTTAGTATCCTGGTCCAGCATGATCTTATAACACTCATTCAGAACCGGTAAGAGTCTCCTTCCTGTCTTCAACTCCTGTGAAACATTTAGTCTCTTGAACGACACAACCCAGGCATGGTGGGTCAAGGATCCCTCTTTACCCGGCTTCTCTGAGAACTTGATGAGGTACTTCCTGTGTTGGAGACCCCCAAGGTCCACCACAATGAACAGGTCATAGGTCGTGTTGGAGTCAGCTGAACTCTGGGTCTGTTGGGAGCAGAGAGACACAGGCCGTGTTCATTAGACACTAAACAGACAAACCGAGAGGGAATTACCTGAACTTGTCCAATAAGAAACACACATTTTCATCTTCCGTTGCAAAATGTTTTTTTGCTGAGTGCCCAATGAACACAATCAGTTATCTGAAAACTGAGTTTGTCTAGAAGGTATGATGTATATCTGCAGTTCCATTGACACATGGCTTTTACATTATATAATGGTGACTCATTGTTCTACAAAGTGTTTAACTGGATAAAGCAACTCTGTATTTCCACACTACCTGTGCAGGTATGGCCTGTCCTTGGTCGTCGAACACGGTTGCCATGGGGAAGGTTACCGTGACGTTGATGATGGCGGTGGTGTTCCATGCCAGGGGGTTGTACACAATGATGTGCTGCTCCAGGTCCTGATGGGAGCCTGCAATTACATTCATTATCAAAATGTTGTTGATGTAAACAAGACCCATGTTGTAGTTGAGGAAGTCATTAAATGATGCCTTGGACCAAGCTGAACCTTGTGCCTGGTTAGAATACAAAATACATCCTCTCCCTTCCTTGATGTGTACTCTCTGATCTGTAGTGTGTGATTGGATAAGTGAAAACATGCATCCCATCCAACTACTTTCACAAATCCACATCTGAGTTCATGTCAAATAAAGTATAAATATTTTTCAATTATTCATTATTATTCTGAAGTACAGTACTTTACCCTTGCTATGAGAGTCTTGTCTATTGAAGGCTTCAGAGTTGCTAGCGGGGCCCAGGGCCTGGGGCAGGAGGAAGAGGGCAGCCAGAAGTTCCTCTACTCCCATCATAGCCTGGGTCAGGTGCTCTATGTACATGTCAGACACCTTGGGAGACTCTGTCCCCGTGATCCCATCATGGTGCTGTACCTGGAGATAACACAGAGGGAGAATATTATAAAAACAGTACTTATCTATTACAATAATTCCTTTTGTGGGTCTTTAATTTTAAAATTTGTCTGACAAGAGTGGGATATGAGATTGATAATCACTTGGTTACAATGATAGGTATAATTAATACATATAAATACACAATGAGTCACAATCAATTAGTGAGAATTTTGATCAAGCACCTCAGAGACAGCCCAGCGGAGGACCTTCAGCTTCTGCAGGGCCTCTTCTTTAGGGACCGGTCCATCTGGGTAGCTGACCCGGTACCGAGTGAACAGAGTCTCTGCAGCGTGCAGCTGGGAACTAGCTCTCCTGGCTATCCCCTTCAGAACATTCCGGGAGGCATAGAACCCAGTCCACGACTGAAAAGGTTCTGTAGAGATAAAAGGTTCCTTTTTAGCATTTTATCAACCCTCTGCTTCATAGCAGTTTTTACTCCTACATGTTTTGACTGTGCCAAGTCTTGGTCATTGGAACCATTGATACTGTATATACAGTGCATTCGGAAAGTATTCAGACACCTTGACTTTTTCCATATTTGTTACGTTACAGTCTTATCCTAAAATGTAAGAAAAAATATATTGTCACGTTCCTGACCTGTTTTCCTTTGTCTTGTATTTATTTTAGTTGGTCAGGGCGTGAGTTGGGTGGGTTTGTCTATGGTTGATTTTCTATGTTGGGATTTTTGTGTTCGGCCTGGTATGATTCTCAATCAGAGGCAGCTGTCAATCGTTGTCCCTGATTGAGAATCATACTTAGGCAGCCTGGGTTTCACGTGTGTTTTGTGGGTGTTTGTTTCCGTGTTTGTGTTTTTCACCACACGGTACTGTATCTGTTTTCTGCACTTCGTTTATTTGTTTTGTATTTTCAGTGTTCAGTTTTTCCGTTATAATAAATCATTCATCATGAACACTAACCACTCCGCGTATTGGTCCGATCCTTCTCGCCTCTCCTCGTCCGAGGAGGAGGAATATGACGATAGCCGTTACATATATACAGTAATTATCATCGATCTACACACAATACCCCATAATGACAAAGCGAAAACAGTTTTTTTGAATTGTTGGCAAATGTAAAATGAATAAATAATTGTAATAACTTCTTTACATAAGTATTCAGACCCTTTGCTATGAGACTTGAAATTAGGCTCAGGAGCATCCTGTTTCCATTGATCATCCTTGAGATGTTTCGACAACTTGATTGGAGTCCACCTGTGGTAAATTCAATTGATTGGACATGATTTGGAAAGGCACACACCTGTCTATGTAAGGTCCCACAGTTGAAAGTGCATGTCAGAGCAAACGCCAAGCCATTTTTAAAAAACCTTTATTTAACTAGTCAAGTCAGTTAAGAACAAATTCTTAATTCCAATGACGAACTACCCCGGCCAAACCCGGACAACGCCGGGCCAATTGTGCACCGCCCTATGGGACTCCCAATCACGGCCGGTTGTGATACAGACCGCTGCGCCACTCAGGAGCCATGAGGTCGAAGGAATTGTCCGTAGAGCTCAGAGACAGGATTGTGTCGAGGCACAGATCTGGGGACGGGTACCAACACATTTCTGCAGCATTGGAGGTCCCCAAGAACATAGTGGACTCCATCATTCTTAAAAGGAAGAAGTTTGGAAACACCAAGACTCTTCCGAGAGCTGGCCGCCCGGCCAAACTGAGCAATCGGGGGAGAAGGGCATTGGTCAGGGAGGTGACCAAGAACCCGATGGTCACTCTGATAGCACTCCAGAGTTCCTCTGTGGAGATGGGAGAACCTTCCAGAAGAACAACCATCTCTGCAGCACTCCACCAATCAGGACTTAATGGTAGAGTTGCCAGACGGAAGCCGTTTCTCAGTAAAAGACACATGACAGCCCACTTGGAGTTTGCCAAAAGGCACATAAAGACTCTAAGACAATGAGAAATAAGATTCTCTGGTCTGATGAAACCAAGATTGACATTTTTGGCCTCAATGCCAAACGTCACGTCTGGAGAAAACCTGGCACCATCTCTATGATGAAGCATGGGGGTGGCAGCATCATGCTGTGGGGGTGTTTTTCAGTGGCAGGGACTGGGAGACTAGTCAGGATTGAGAGAAAGATGAACGGAGCAAAGTACAGAGAGATCCTTGATGAAAACCTGCTCCAGAGCTCTCAGGACCTCAGACTGGGGCAAAGGTCTGGGGATGAAGGTTCACCTTCCAACAGGACAATGACCCCTAAGCACACAGCCAAGACAACGCAGGAGTGGCTTCGGGACAAGTCTCTGAATGTCCTTGAGTGGCCCAGCCAGAGTCCGGACTTGAACCCGATCGAACATCTCTGGAGAGACCTGGAAATAGCTGTGCAGCTACGCTCCTCATCCAACCTGGCAGAGCTTGAGATGATCTGCAGAGAAGAATGGGAGAAACTCCCCAAATACAGGTGTGCCAAGCTTGTAGCGTCATACCCAAGAAGACTCAAGGCTGTAATCACTGCCAAGGTGCTACAACAAAGTACTGAGTAAAAGGTCTGAATACTTACGCAAATGTGATATGTTTATTCATTATAAATTTGTTCAAATTTCTATAATCTTGTTTATCTTTTTTCATTATGGAGTATTGTGTGTAGATTGAGGAATAAAAACAATTTAATACATTTTAGAATAAGTATGTAACGTATAATGTGGAAAAGTCAAGGGTTCTTATTCCTTTCCGAATGCACTGTACATTTTGTTTTTAATACATAGGTCTTAAACATATAATAGGTAAGAACATTTCAGGAAAAACCCACCAATGTGTTACGTGGAGCAGGTGAACCCAAGAGCAGACTCAGACGAGAAGACTGGGATCAGGTAACCAAGGTATTTATTGAAAAACAGGGGGAAGATGGGGTGCAGGCCAGGGAAAGCTTGGGCGAGTTACAGGGAGCCAGGTGCTGAGGCTGGAGCGAGGGGAGTTGGGGCTGGGTGAGCAACTCCGGAGAGGTATACAAGGAAGCAGTAGAGTGGGGGATCCAGGACAGGGTAGCAGGACTGATGAGACGTGGGACCGGAGACAGGGACCAGAGTCAGAGCGGACAGACCTGTAGCGGCGAGGAAAACAGCATCAGGCAACCAGGAACAACACGAAAGCAGGCGCAAACAGCTAAAACCACAGACTGACTGAGCAGAGATTACGATCTGGCAACGTGGAAGTGGCAGGGCTGAGTATTTGTAGGGGTCTTGATTATGGAACAGGTTGCAGCTGGTGGCGATCTGCTCCGCCTCCAGCACACCTGTCAACGCCCACACAATCACACACACACACACACACAGAGGGAGAGAACACTGGGGGAGTGGCGGCAGGATAGGGAAACACAGGATGAGCAGTAGGGGGCGTGGCAGATGTAACAGTGAAGTCAGTAAGGAAGGGAGTCCTCTCGACGCACTGAAGTCTCTGCTTTATGTGCGTAATTTGTTCTTTCTTCATGCTAAACATTTGACCCAATAATGTCATCTTCTTTTGGTCTTGCTGTCTGCTTTATACCAGTTGATTTCAAGTATCGGCAGTCCTGAACCAGCTTTATTTGTTGATTAAAGATCTAATCTGTCATGTGTGCTCCCTCTCTGGCCTCAAGGTCACCAGGCTGCTCATTATGGCGCACACCTGTCACCATCGTGACTCGCTCCTGCGCCTCATCAGACTCACCTGGACTCCATCACTTCCCTGATTACCTTCCCTATATATGTCACTCCCTTTGGTTCCTTCCCCAGGCCTCATTGTTTCTGTTTCATGTCTGTGCGTTGTTCGTGTTTTGTATTATGTCGCGTTTATTAATTAAAACACTCACTCCCTGAACATGCTTCCCGACTCTTAGCGCACATCGTTACATAGTCAAAAGTTAATCATTGGCAAAATGATGGGGAAAGCAGAGAACTAAATGTACAGGTTGTGAAAGTCTTGAAAATGTAAAGTTATTGTTTGAGGCAATTTAAGACAGAACTTTGATTGTATGGTGCAATATTTGTTTTATTAAGTCTTTAAAACAAACCAAATACAACTGTTTTACAACGTATGTATTTATTTTTTAAATTATAACCATCAACTACTACATGCACATAGTGTGAACAATTGAACAATTCACACACAAATGAAATGTTTAAGCTAAAGCTCCTAACTACGGTAGTTACTAAGCATCACTCCATCAGTGGTGAACTAACAGTGATGAGTAACTCTGTTGTGGTGTTCTGCAGGTGTCCCTGTAGAGAGGTGACATGGTGGAGGTCCATGATGATCAACAGGAAGTCACAGCGTCGTGTCAGTCTCTTTCTTCTCTAGGAAGAAAGTGTCCATTGGTCTCTTAGCTACAGCTGAAAGAAACCAACACAATGCCTCACAAAACACTGGCCTGCATTCACATTACTATGTGTGTTAAAATGAATATTGAAAAGGGAATGAGTTAATTTTACTTTAAGTTAAAGTAAAGTAACTTAAAGCAAGTTCAAGTACATTTTTTAAATAATGTTATATTTTTGTGGATCCATATGTTATGAATTAAAATTATTGACAGACTTACATTGACTTTTCTTCCACTGGTAGCTATAGTAACAGAATATGGCCACCAGTATAATGACTGGGAGACATCTCAAGGTGTAGGGGACTGCTATGTCCTCCGAGGTCTCAATAACCACTGTAAGCACATACATGGTGTCAATACACACAAGTTATTATACAAATCCTGACAGACTACACATGGAATACTGGTATTCAGGAGAATTGAGAACTGTATATTGTTGTAAAGTGATTGATCTGTGTAAAAGTCTATAAGTCAAAACCTTACTCTTTAGCAAAACAGAGCTACTGTACATCAGCGGTAGACATTATGCTTGACAAAGATATAGACCAAATCAGACTACTCACCTTTGCTTTTATTCTCTCTGGCTGTAACTGTTATCCGTGTCCCATTCCCCACAGATTCAATAAGGGATGGTATCTCTATAGTAACTTTACAGATGTAAGTTCCCATGTCATTTCTAGTGAGGTTTGAGATGGTCCAATGTGAGCAGTTACAGGCTACAGTCTGTTGAGATGCCCTGTCATGACACTGACTGTTGTTGACCAGTAACCTATTATATTTTATCTCGGTGTGTCCTTTTTTATGCCACTGAACTGTCGCTTTTGACACATTTGTATTCCAGCAGCACTGGATCTGAACAGTGTCCCCCTCTGTTACTGTTACATTATGAGGAGACTGGATCACCACCAACGTGTTGCTTATACCTGTGGAGAGAGAGAGAAAACAGCATGTTAGTGAAACATCAAATGACAAGGCTAAATAGTATGACATTCATGAAGCTGATGTTTTGTATTCATATTAGGGTGGTACCATTACCAAATCAAAATAATTATTACCATATAAAACATGGTATAAAACGGGGTATAAAACGGGGTATAAAACATGGTATAAAACATGGTATAAAATAGGGTATAAACCATGGTTTAAAATGGGGTATAAAACAGAGTATAAAATGGGGTATAAACCATTGGTATAAAATGGGGTATAAAACAGAGTATAAAATGGGGTATAAACCATGGTTTAAAACGGGGTATAAAACATGGTATAAAACGGGGTATAAAACATGGTTTAAAATGGGGTATAAACCATGGTTTAAAACGGGGTATAAAACATGGTATAAAACGGGGTATAAAACATGGTATAAAATGGGGTATAAAACAGAGTATAAAATGGGGTATAAACCATTGGTATAAAATGGGGTATAAAACAGAGTATAAAATGGGGTATAAACCATGGTTTAAAACGGGGTATAAAACATGGTATAAAACGGGGTATACGCGTAGTTTAATGAATTCTACAATCATTGTTGTTGTTGTTAATGATACCAAAATAAATGCATTGACTACAGTGAAATGAATGAAAACAAGTTAAGAGAAACTAAAAGGTAATGTCCAGACCAGTAGAATATGTAAATTACCGTCCCTTTAAAAACATTGTGATGTTTTTGCCCGGTTAGCCAATATGGTGTTGGTTTAATCTAAGATACTGATGGTCCAAATAAATGTGTAACTCAATATTTTGTAACCTACCCCAAGAAGAGAGGGAACAGAGGGAGGAGAGGAGCAGCCAGACCAACAGATGCTTCATCTTTCTGAAAGGGTATCAGAATGAGCCCAGTCACTCAGCCTGCAGGTGCTGTGGCCTCCCCCTCTACACACACACACACACACACCCAGGGCATGAGAATCACAACTGACACACACTCGCTGTGGATTTCCTTTGATGACGCACTGAAATGTTAACCACAGAGTAACTTCTCTCCATCTTTCTCTCTTTTCTTTATGTGCGTAATTTGTCCTTTCTTCATGCTAAACCTTTGACCCAGTAATATCTTCTTCTTTTGGACTTGCTGTCTGCTCTATACCAGTTGATTTCAATTAGCTGCAGTTCTGAACCAGCTTTATTTGTTGATTAAAGATCTTGTCAAAATTTCATCATTGGCAAAATTATGGGGAAAGCAGAGAACTAAATGTGAAGATTGTGAAATTTCCATTGTCGTATCACTCACTGTCACAAGTCTAACTTCCTTCCAACAACATCTGATGTAAAAATTTAGCAAAGAGAAGATATAAAGCAAACATTTCGGCGTGGAATTGGCATGGTGACTGCAGGAATGTCCACCAGAGCTGTTGCCAGAGAATTTAATGTTCATTTCTCTACCACAAGCCACCTCCAACGTTGTTTTACAGAATTTGGCAGTACGTCCAACCGGCCTCATAACTGCAGACCACGTGTAACCACGCCAGCCCAGGACACCACATCCGGCTTCTTCACCTGCAGGATCGTCTGAAACCAGCCACCCGGACAGCTGATGAAACTGAGGAGTATTTCTATCTGTAACAAAGCCCTTTTGTGGGGAAAAACTCATTCTGACTGGCTGGGCCTGGCTCCAGGCCCACCCATGGCTGTGCCCCTGCCCAGTCATGTGAAATCCATAGATTACGCCCTAATTTTATTTAATCTTTATTTAACAAGGCAAGTCAGTTAAGAACAAATTCTTATTTACAATAACAGCCAAACCCTAACGACGCTGTGCCAATGGTGCGCCGCCCTATGGGACTCCCAATCACAACCAGTTGTGATACAGCCTGGAATTGAACCAGGGTCTGTAGTGACGCCTCCAGCACTGAGATGCAGTGCCTTAGACGCCTGCACCACTTGGGAGCCCCAATTAATTTATTTCAATTGACTGAGTTCCTAATATGAACAGTAACTCAGTAAAATCATTGAAATCTGCCTCCCGGGTGGTGCAGTGGTCTAAGGCAGTGCATCGCAGCGCTAGCTGTGCCACCAGAGACTCTGGGTTCGAGCAGCCGGACGCGACCAGGAGGTCCATGGGGCGACGCACAATTGGCCTAGCGTCGTCCGGGTTAGGGAGGGTTTGGCCGGTAGGGATATCCTTGTATCATCGCGCACTAGCGACTCCTGTGGCGGGCCGGGCGCAGTGCACGCTGACCAGGTCGCTAGGTGCACGGTGTTTCCTCTGACACAGTGGTGCGGCTGGCTTCCGGGTTGGATGCGTGCTGTGTTAAGACGCAGTTGGGTTGTGTTTCGGAGGACGCATGGCTCTCGACCTTCGTCTCTCCCGAGCCCGTACGGGAGTTGTAGCGATGAGACAAGATAGTAACTACTAACAATTGGATACCATGAAATTGGGGAGAAAAAGGGGGGTAAAATGAAAAAATATATATATTTGAAATTGTTGCATGTTGCGCTTATATTGTTGTTCAGTACATCATATTTTTGTGGATCCAAACGTTCTGAATTAAAATTATTGACAGACTTACATTGACTTTTCTTCCACTGGTAGCTATAGTAACAGAATATGGCCACCAGTATAATGACTGGGAGACATCTCAAGGTGTAGGGGACTGCTATGTCCTCCGAGGTCTCAATAACCACTGTAAGCACATACATGGTGTCAATACACACAAGTTATTATACAAATCCTGACAGACTACACATGGAATATTGGTATTCAGGAGAATTGAGAACTGTATATTGTTGTAAAGTGATTGATCTGTGTAAAAGTCTATAAGTCAAAACCTTACTCTTTAGCAAAACAGAGCTACTGTACATCAGCGGTAGACATTATGCTTGACAAAGATATAGACCAAATCAGACTACTCACCTTTGCTTTTATTCTCTCTGGCTGTAACTGTTATCCGTGTTCCATTCCCCACAGATTCAATAAGAGATGGTATCTCTATAGTAACTTTACAGATGTAAGTACCGGAGACAATTCTAGTGAGGTTTGAGATGGTCCAATGTGAGCAGTTACAGGCTACAGTCTGTTGAGATGCCCTGTCATGACACTGACTGTTGTTGACCCGTAAACTATTATATTTTATCTCGGGGTGTCCTTCTTTATGCCAATGAACTGTCGCTCTTAACACATTTGTATTCCAGCAGCACTGGATCTGAACAGTGTCCCCCTCTGTTACTGTTACATTATGAGGAGACTGGATCACCACCAACGTGTCGCTTATACCTGTGGAGAGAGAGAAAACAGCATATTAGTGAAGCATCAAATGACAAGGGTACGCATAAAATCCAATGTAATGTACTCATATTAGGCACACATCCTTATAACACACACATCTCTCAATCATTATTCACTCATTCTTACCATGGTATAAACAAGGTTTTATTTTTTGTCAACAATTGATTTTTATTGAGTCGGTATAATCAATAAGAATCACAACACCATTTTTTAACAAGCACCCAACCCCTTCCAAACAAACAGGTTTTATGAGTTCTACATCTTACACGTAGAACAAGCACGTGGAAGAATAAAATCATTTATTTTTTACCTGTTATTTTCAAAATATTTCTAATGTATAAGTTAGGTTTTGATTAACCCAATACGAACGGTCTGCACCTACCGCTGGATGAGAGAAAACAGATTGACGAGCTGAGCAGGCAGCAACACAACAAGTTACAAAAGTACCTCATGTCAGATGACTGATGGGGTGATCGGTTCTCTCACTTATACCAACACCTTTCTGACTCTCCCTCTCTCTGTATTTATTAATTTCACACTTTCACAGCCAACCGCAGCTTGACATTTCTCTCTTCCCTTTCTACTGCCAACACTGCTGTGGACTCCACTACCCATCTCCCCTTGCGTAAGTATAGGGAATATTGACCTTAAAATTATAGTAAGCTTGGAAAAAAATACTGTAGACTGGAGAAAAGTGACAGTCATACGATCTGTATTACAGGAATCATAACTAGCTCTGGCATGATATCAATTAACTTCTGGGCCACACACTGATGGCAGCCCATTCTTGCATAATCAATGCTTGGAGTTTGTCAGAATTTGTGGGGTTTTGTTTGTCCACCCGCCTCTTGAGGATTGACCACAAGTTCTCAATGGGATTAAGGTCTGGGGAGTTTCCTGGCCATGGACCCATAATATTGATGTTTTGTTCCCCGAGCCACTTAGTTATCACTTTTGCCTTATGGCAAGGTGCTCCATCATGCTGGAAAAGGCATTGTTCGTCACCAAACTGTTCCTGGATGGTTGGGAGAAGTTGCTCTCGGAGGATGTGTTGGTACCATTCTTTATTCATGGCTGTGTTCTTAGGCAAAATTGTGAGTGAGCCCACTCCCCTGGCTGAGAAGCAACCCCACACATGAATGGCCTCAGGATTCTTTACTGTTGGCATGACACAGGACTGATGGTAGCGCTCACCTTGTCTTCTCCGGACAAGCTTTTTTCCAGATGCCCCAAACAATTGGAAAGGGGATTCATCAGAGAAAATTACTTTACCCCAGTCCTCAGCAGTCCAATCCCTGTACCTTTTGCAGACTATCAGCCTGTCCCTGATGTTTTTCCTGGAGAGAAGTGGCTTCTTTGCAGGACTTCTTGACACCAGGCCATCCTCCAAAAGTCTTCGCCTCACTGTGCGTGCAAATGCACTCATGTGACCAATAATATTTAAATTATAGACTGATGTCACCATATGGAAAGTTCTTATTCTCTAAGGCCAATAACAGGAAGTGGCCGTGTGGTCTACTGTGGACTGTCAGCGCTGCGCTCACTTGCAAACAGGAAGAACATTTCTCACCAACGGCGTTCAGATAAAGAATCTTACCATTACTCAAACAGTGAGATACCCTCATAACTACTGGGTTAGGTTATCAAATGCTTTGAGGCGTCAATAATGACCTTCCCCTCGCCAAGGCCTTAACAGAAGCACTTCAACTGAGGAAAATAAAGAAATAGACACAAAATGGAGTGACTCCTTATTTTAGATTATACTAAATTTTATACAGAAAAAGTAGACCGGCACGTCAAGATAATCCACATCCTGGTCATACAATGTCACGTGTTACATTAGAGAATGTACATGAGAGAATGTTTAATCCCATGTTCTACATGTCAGAAGGCCTCTCTTCAGATTAGTTATCCATCTTCACAGAAGACTAAAGGTGACCTGGAACTTTCTACTTGAGCTTGAAGTAAACAAAGAAGGTCCTGATTTCTTTGGGTGATATGGTCACGTTGAACTCTCCTCTCACACCAACACTTGACCTCTTGACCCCTGAAACAGACAAATACGAACACTAGGACGTAGACAAAACAATTGTAAACACCATTTTTCCCCTTCAGATCTCACAGGTGGTTAACATCTCAAACACTACAGCCTACTCCATTGTGAACTGAATTGACAGCTGAATGTCAAAGGTACACTGATACAGTAACTTCTCATCTTTTAACAAAAAGGTATTTATTCTGATGCAATATTTCACCCCTACCAATGCTGAACTGCAGCTTACCAACACTCTCACCCCTCCCTGGGTCTTCTGAAGCCTTCCACTTCCACCTCTGGAGGTCGGCGATATCCCAGGTTCCTGTGAGAGAGCGCTCCTCCAACGCTCTCACTTCCCCCATGCCCCGCAGCACTTCCTGTTTTACACAGGAAATGGATTTTCAAAACATACAGTGTAAATAGAGCAGTGATCTGGGCTGTTGCGGTGACCGTATTACCGGTAGTCAAATTCCATGTCAAATCAAATCAACGTTTGTCACGTGCGCTGAATACAACAGGTGTAGACCTTACAATGAAATGCTTACTTACAGGCTCTATCCAATAGTGCAAAAAAGGTATTAGGTGAACAGGTAAGTAAAGAAATAAAACAGTAAAAAAGACAGGCTATATACAGTAGCGAGGCTATAAAAGTAGCGAGGCTACATACAGACACCGGTTAGTCAGGCTGATTGAGGTAGTTGTAAGTCGCTCTGGATAAGAGCGTCTGCTAAATGACTTAAATGTAAATGTAAATGTATGTACATATGGTTAAAGTGACTATGCATATATGATAAACAAACAAATGTGACCGTTTAGTCATGGTAATTAGGCTTCTCCAAGCGCTGATGCTGTTGATCGTCGTTAGTAGCCTACCAAACTCACTAACTGCCTGGTACTCAGCTCGCCATTGTCCCGCTAATCACTGACATCAATGCAAATGTCATCGAAAATCTAATCAAAACACTTCAAGAGTGCCCATGTTGCGCAACATCTCTATAGGCTATGCAATCACGAGAAAACAGCGTGATGGCCTCTAAAAGAGGATGATCCCATCAGCTTTCTATAGGCTAGGTCTACTATATGTCTCTCAACTAAACTAATATTAAGCACATTGTTTATCTTTACAACAGGAGTATAGCCCAGTTAAAAAATATATATAAATTGCCATAGAAATTCTAAAAACCTGTTATTGCTTTGTAATTATGGGGTTTGGTGTGGAGATTGAGGAACAAAAACAATTTAATCAATTTTAGAACAAGGCTGTAACGTAACAAAATGTGGAAAAAGTCAAGGGGTCTGAATAGTTTCTGAATGCACCGTAGGCTAGTGCTTTTGCTATCTGATGCGTCTTTCTTTACTGCGAGAAAGACCCGATGACATGGAGAGCCATGTGAGTGAGAGGTGCTTAGGAACGCTCAGCACTCAGGGACAAGGGCACAACACAGCATTCCTGGGCAAGCTCACATTAGCAGCAAAAGGCATGGATTTTCTTCAGGTGCATTACAGCCACAAAAGGGATGGGGCCGTGACATTTGAGGCATTATCAAGTGCTTGTCAAATTGTGAATGAGAGACTAATGAAGAGTGTACAGCCTGAGCAAAACAAAGCAGAGCTCGTGTCTTTCAAGCAACTTTTTTCAAGTCATTAGTCACATCGTGCACAATTAGAATATATAAAAAATCTAAACATATAGCGCAATGTTTGTATCACAACTAAAGTTGCATAAACAACTCTAAATTAAGCATATACAGTAGCAGTCAAATGTTTGGACACACCTACTCATTCCAGGGTATTTCTATATTTTTACTATTTTCTACTTTGTAGAAAAACTATGAAGTAACACATATGGAATCTAGTACCCAAAAAAAGTGAAAATGGAAAATGTCAAGACCTTTGAAAGTGTCTTTAAGTGCAGTCGCAAAAACCATCAAGCACTATGATGAAACTGGCTCTCATGAGGACCGCCACAGGAAAGGAAGACCCAGAGTTACCTCTGCTGCAGAGGACAAGTTCATTAGTTAACTGCACCTCAGATTGCAGCCCAAATAAATGCTTCAGAGTTCAAGGAACAGACATATCAACATCAGCTGTTCAGAAGAGACTGAATCAGGCCTTCATGGTCAAAGGACACCAATAAGAAGAAGAGACTTGCTTGGGCCAAGAAACACGAGCAATGGACATTAGACCGGTGGAAATCTCTCCTTTGGTCTTATAAGTCCAAATTTGAGATTTTTGGTTACAACCCCGTTGTCTTTAAACGCAAAGCAAGTGAACGGATGATCTCCACCGTGAAGCATGCAGGAGGTGGTGTGATGGTGTGGGGCTGCTTTGCTGGTTACACGGTCTGTGATTTATTTAGAATTCAAGGAACACTTCACCAGCATGGCTACCACAGCATTCTGCAGAAATATGCCATCCCATCTGGTTTGCACTTAGTGGGACTATGATTTGTTTTTCAACAGGACAATGACCCAACACACCTCCAGGCTGTGTAAGGGCTAATTGACCAAGAAGGAGTGATGGAGTGCTGCATCAGATGACCTGGCCTCCACAATCACCCGACCTCAACCCAATTGAGATGGTTTGGGATGAGTTGGACCGCAGAGTGAAGGAAATGCAGACAAGTGCTCAGCATATGTGGGAACTCCTTCAAGACTGTTGGGAAAGCATTCCAGGTGAAGCTTGTTGAGAGAATGCCAAGAGTGTCCAGAGCTGTTGTCCATGCAAAGGGTGGCTACTTTGAAGAATCTCATACTTTTTGGTTACTACATGATTCCATATCTGTTATTTCATAGTTTGGATGCCTTCACTGTAGAAAATAGTAAAAAATAAAGAAAAACCCTTGAATGAGTAGGTGTCCAAACTTGACTGGTACTGTAGGTGTAACGATAGTCTATATCGTCCTCCTCATCGGACGAGGAGAGGCGAGAAGGATCGGACCAATATGCAGAGTGGTTGGTTTCCATGGTAATTTAATAACACGAAAACAAATATACGATACAAAATAACAAAACGGAACTACCGTGACAGTCCCGTGTGGCGAAACACTAACAAGGAACAAACACCCACAAAACACACGTGAAACCCCGGCTGCCTAAGTAAGATTCTCAATCAGGGACAACGATTGACAGCTGCCTCTGATTGAGAATCATACCAGGCCGAACACACAAAATCCCAACATAGAAAATCACACATAGACAACCCACCCAACTCACGCCCTGACCATACTAAATAAATACAAAACAGGTCAGGAACGTGACAGTAGGAGTACCCATTTCTTTGTTAACCGCTCAACTCAGAAAAGCCGCATGTGCCCACTGCCTCAAATCACTGAGAAAATATTTATATTTTATTCAGCTTGGTTCAATTGTATTCTTCAAACTATAATATAAAATAATCTCACTGAATTCTAAGCAAACGTTGTCTGCTAAATGAACTAGTGTAGCCCACAGCCATATGGTATAGCCACATCAGGACAACTCAGAGTATGTTATTCTATTCTTCTGAAATAGACTATATTTTCTTAATATCATGTTTCTTTAGACCTGTCTAAAATAAATAATGGATTTATTGTGAGGGTGTAGGCTACATTACATGGATTTATTAGACTTTAAATTGTAGATGTTCCACATGTCTGCATCAGTGGCTTGTAGGCTGTGTGGAAGCCAGGAGATGCTGCATATATTTATATTAATTAACGGTCAAGTACCGTGAGACCGACAGTTATTTGCTTGACAATCACCGGCTGACGAAATTTCGTAACCGCCACAGCCCAAGGAGAGACCACCAAATGTCAATATCACATCTATTTGTTCACTTAATTTAGCATTTAATACACAAATATCTGTTATTGAAGTCTACTCTTCATATTGATCTCATCAAGCGGTGTTTCCTGTTACCTTCATGTTAATGGTAGACGGCTGAGACAGAACCGGGTCTTCCCCCCTCTCATACAGATGCATGATCCTCAGTAGGACACGATCGTAGTCCGGCTGTGTGGACCCAGGGGTACCGGTCTCCATGTTGCGGAGGTGCAGGGTGTGGTTGGAGCTGTAGAACCAGCCCGGGACACTAAGCGTCAGCAGGTGGAGGTTGTCAGGCAGGACCACGGGGCGAATCGGAGATCCGGTCCGAGGCTCCTTCTTCCAGGCCTTCTCTAAAGGGGGCAGTAAATGGCATTGTGGGTATGAGACCATACATTGTGACAATGCATAGTACAGGTGAGCAAAAACATGGTCGACTCCATTTTGGAACATTTCAATTGTGGATTTGTTTTAAGAACAGATTCCACTTCCTGGATTTCCAGGGAAAAGTTTAGTGGAAAGTAGCTGTGTGTGCTTTAAGCAGGTTGGTATTTACTGTCATGAATCTTGTCTTGAAGGCAGCTCTGCTGAGTGGTCACTAACTGGCACAGCCACAAAGTCATAAAATCTGATTTTAAACCTAACCTAGTCTTAACCATACTGCTAACCCTAATCTTAAATGAAGACCAAAATGCACATTTTGTTTTCATGAATGTTTACAATATAGCTAATTTTCACTTTGCAGCTGGAGCATCTAGAGGAAAATGGCTCAGTTCTGCCTCCAGGTCAAGATTCATGACAATAAAGGTCAACCTGCGAGCCTCGAAACAGTTGAGCTTTAAGGAGTAGACTCACGTGGCCTGTCGATGGGCATGACCACAGGTCTGTGCTGCAGCTCTAGCGCCTCCCTCTGGTAGAGAGAGGAGGTAGCAGCCAGGGAGCCCAGTGTCATCCACAGGACAGGCCTCACCACCGAGCTGTCGTTCAGGGTCAGGTTATAACCCAGAGTCCACTCCTGGTTGTTCCACAGACGTCGGTGGAGCATCACCTGGGACAGATACAAGGGGTTGAGGTTGTGAGTGTGAGCGTACGCATCTCATACATAAAACACTCACCTCCAGCTCTCCCTCACTCTGGCTGGATGCACCGTGAGCCCTCTCACTGAGGAGGACCAGTCTGCTAGAGTCATCTTCAATGTAGGCCATTCGAACCATGGGGTAGTAGTTCTGCAGTACACAGACACGGGAAGAAACACAAGCAATTGTCACAAAGTCCTGAACAGTAACCCAGGCCTGAACCACCAAAAAGGAAAGCTGAGGAGACCAAACACCCAAACTTCCTGAGTAGGAAGAAACGTTGAGAGGAACCAGGCTCAGAAAGTGTAGCCCATCTTCCTCTGGCTGTCAAGGTACTGTGGAAGTTCAGTGTACATTTAACCATCACAAAACTGTCCTTAAATACAACCCACTCACTCTGGCAACAGTATCATTGACGAACGTCCTGGAAGGCCTCTTCATCATCTGGTACCCGTTGTCGTCAGTGAACAGAGTCCTGTTGTTCTTCAGGCTGGTCTTGGTCCTGAGGACAGCCTCGGTGTTGACCACCAGGGGGCCCAGCGAGTAGCTCTGCTCCAGCCTGTAACACAGCCTGCCGCTGGGGAAACTCTGTGGTACTCTGGTGGTGACAGAGTAGGTGTAGTCCTCATCTGCTTCCTCCCTGCAGACGGAACCCATTGTTAATGTGAGCCACCCAATATTAGACCTGCACCTTACTAAGCTGTAGTGTGAGTGAGTGAGTGAGTGAGTGATAGAAGGAATATAATAGAGATCGTAGCTTAGGGAAGGAGGGTGGATGGAAACCAACGACAGACAGAAAGGAGTTGTTCACATTCCCACCTGTAGAAGTACTGTCTGATCTCAGTGATGATCTTCCCAGGGACAATCTCCATCTTGACGGCCTTGTACGCCCTCACTGCCGAGTCGTTAGCACTGAAGATGTAGTTGTCAGAGATGGGCCCTGCGCTGACATTCCCATTGACCTGGTACTCCCAGAAATCCTGAGTCATTCTCACCGTCCTCTTCTCATGCCTGGCAGGGTCACAGAAAGGTCAGAGGACATTGTTGACCTAACACCTGGGCTGCATTCAGAAGGAAAACGTTGTGCAACGTTCAGTAAAATAAACATGCTTCTCTGACATGTCATTTCTTCTACATCAGCTCTATCAATTACCTTTGTATCTGCAACGTTCCACAACGTTGGCCTGTTGAATGTGCCCCTAATGTGAATGTTGAATATAACTACCTGTCGGTGATGCTATGCAGTAGGTTAGTATCCTGGTCCAGCATGATCTTATAACACTCATTCAGAACCGGTAAGAGTCTCCTTCCTGTCTTCAACTCCTGTGAAACATTTAGTCTCTTGAACGACACAACCCAGGCATGGTGGGTCAAGGATCCCTCTTTACCCGGCTTCTCTGAGAACTTGATGAGGTACTTCCTGTGTTGGAGACCCCCAAGGTCCACCACAATGAACAGGTCATAGGTCGTGTTGGAGTCAGCTGAACTCTGGGTCTGTTGGGAGCAGAGAGACACAGGCCGTGTTCATTAGACACTAAACAGACAAACCGAGAGGGAATTACCTGAACTTGTCCAATAAGAAACACACATTTTCATCTTCCGTTGCAAAATGTTTTTTTGCTGAGTGCCCAATGAACACAATCAGTTATCTGAAAACTGAGTTTGTCTAGAAGGTATGATGTATATCTGCAGTTCCATTGACACATGGCTTTTACATGATATAATGGTAACTCATTGTTCTACAAAGTGTTTAACTGGATAAATCAACTCTGTATTTCCACACTACCTGTGCAGGTATGGCCTGTCCTTGGTCGTCGAACACGGTTGCCATGGGGAAGGTTACCGTGACGTTGATGATGGCGGTGGTGTTCCATGCCAGGGGGTTGTACACAATGATGTGCTGCTCCAGGTCCTGATGGGAGCCTGCAATTACATTCATTATCAAAATGTTGTTGATGTAAACAAGACCCATGTTGTAGTTGAGGAAGTCATTAAATGATGCCTTGGACCAAGCTGAACCTTGTGCCTGGTTAGAATACAAAATACATCCTCTCCCTTCCTTGATGTGTACTCTCTGATCTGTAGTGTGTGATTGGATAAGTGAAAACATGCATCCCATCCAACTACTTTCACAAATCCACATCTGAGTTCATGTCAAATAAAGTATAAATATTTTTCAATTATTCATTATTATTTTGAAGTACAGTACTTTACCCTTGCTATGAGAGTCTTGTCTACTGAAGGATTCAGAGTTGCTAGCGGGGCCCAGGGCCTGGGGCAGGAGGAAGAGGGCAGCCAGAAGTTCCTCTACTCCCATCATAGCCTGGGCCAGGTGCTCTATGTACATGTCAGACACCTTGGGAGACTCTGTCCCCGTGATCCCATCATGGTGCTGTACCTGGAGATAACACAGAGGGAGAATATTATAAAAACAGTACTTATCTATTACAATAATTCCTTTTGTGGGTCTTTAATTTTGAAATTTGTCTGACAAGAGTGGGATATGAGATTGATAATCACTTGGTTACAATGATAGGTATAATTAATACACAATGAGTCACAATCAATTAGTGAGAATTTTGATCAAGCACCTCAGAGACAGCCCAGCGGAGGGCCTTCAGCTTCTGCAGGGCCTCTTCTTTAGGGACCGGTCCATCTGGGTAGCTGACCCGGTACCGAGTGAACAGAGTCTCTGCAGCATGCAGCTGGGAACTAGCTCTCCTGGCTATCCCCTTCAGAACATTCCGGGAGGCATAGAACCCAGTCCACGCCTGGAAAGGTTCTGGAGAGATAAAAGGTTCCTTTTTAAAACTACAAGAACCAGATTGGAATTATGTGAAAAAAAGCATTTTTTTGTCCCTTGGCTTCATAGTAGTTTTTACTGCTACATGTTTTTAGTGTGCCAACTCTTGGTCACTGGAACCATTGATATATATACATTTTCTTATAGAAGTTTTATTCATATTTCATTTACATGTTTGAAACGTATAATAGATAAGCACATTTATGGAAAAACCCACCAGTGGAGTAAGGAAGGAAGTCCTCACTTCCCCTCACCTCCCAGGTGAGATTTGATTGGTGGACAGCCTGGAAGTACTCGCTGAGAGTGGCGTACTGGACTGTCACGCCAAACTCCTTGCTGTTCTGGTTGATGTATTCCACTAAGGGATCCATGTTGGCAAACTGCACAGAGGAGTTGTAGAACTGCTTGTCACAACCCTATGGAGTGAAATAACAGGAGAAACATATATTGCTCAATGGTGAAGTTACTAGAAAGAACACTCATTAAATTGTGATTGGAAACAGTTTCCTGATCTCGGTATATCTATCTATCCATGTTGACTCACCCAGGGCCAGAGGACATGGTTTGTCCTGAACCACGCTGCCCTCTGCTGGATGTTCTGCACCATGGTCTTGGCATAGGAGTGCAGCGTCTCTTTGGTGACAGGCAGGCTCATGTTGGGGTAGATGCCATTTTTAGGGGGGTCAGGGAACAGAGCCACGCCATTCCAATAGAAACCAGAGCTGAGAAAGAACAACTGATTCGTTTCACTGAGCCAAACATGTGCTTGTAATCTATTAAGAGCCCATGGTGATAGACAAAACTGATCAAAACTGATCAAATGGAGATTTTTGGTGATTCTCCCAAAAAAAACAATTTGGAGTCTTAATTCAATTACAGCCTGTAGGGTTAAGTCTAAGAGAGTGGGATATGCTAGGAGAGTTATGACATGGAAGATGTTGAGAGGGGAAAGGAGATATGTAGGAGACCTGTTAGAGAAAGGCAGATAAGATGGAGTACAGTAGCTGAACTGGTCCATGGTGTGAGTGAAGATCTCCTGCTGCTCTTTCAAGGAGGGGGAGCCTCTCCAAACAAACTGTAGTTTCTGTTCCAAAACATCAAGACCATGACAATAACTTATTGTAAATATACTGTAGCTCAGTTGATGGTGCTTGCAACACCAGGATCAACTCCTCGGATCACCCGTACATAAAATGTATGCATGACTAAGTCGCTTAGACATCTGCTAAATGGCAATATTATTAAGTCAAGCTTCTAAACCATTGAACTGCTTATAAGTGACTGATCATGGTCAAGACTACTCAACAGAGATGGTAACCTGCCTGGTAGGCTATAGCTGAAACTACAGTGACCACCATACCTTGCTCTTCTGCATGACATCTTTGAGGTCATAGTCAATACGTGAGATGAGGTGGGCATGGAACCCAGCCAGGGCAAAGAGGACAGGGGTGGTGGCAGAGGCTCCAAACGGGTCCACGTGCCACGAAAACCGGGGACGCACCCCAAACGTCTCGTACAGGAACCCATGGCCCTCTAATTACAGTGTGTGTGTGTGAGACAGAAAGGGAGATTGAGTCCATGCATGTTTAAACCAACATTATACATCAAGTATGAAACTACTTTACCCGTCAGCTGCAGTATCTCATCATCTAGATCGGTTACAGCTTCATCATGCATCACCTGCCCCCCAATGACGAACTCAAGTCGACTCTCCTTCAGTAGCTGTCGCACCTGGGGGGGGGGGGGGGGTTATGGAGAGATAGGTGAATTGACAGTCATACAAAGATGAGACTTCTGCATGAGCAGCACTGAATTCACAATGGGGGGGGGGGGTTATATAAGATTATTCTATAGTATTCTACTTGTTTCTTGTGCTTGTCTGTAGCCACAGAATCCCACCACAGCCGAAAGAACTCCTGCTCCACTGCGATGAACTTGCGCTGTTTGTTCTGTGTCAGCGCCTCTGTCACACTAGAGTACACGTTCGCTGCATAGGCATGCATGCTCTCCTGTTTGAAGATACAAGAGACAGCAGAACACCATGTTCAATGCTGTATACTGTGAACACTGACAGTATAGAGTTGTAGCTATATTTGGACTGACATTTCATGAACCTCCCAAAATAAAAACGTCCCTAGTTCTAACGTCCAAGAAACCAACATAATACAATAGTACAGGAGTTAACGTTAGCTCGGTAAGCTAGCAACAAACCTGAATAGTATATACCCAGCCAACATCCATGTGACTGTGCGGGATAACAAACGTCTGAATTGGTACATTTCTCTCTGCACAGATAACCGTGAAAAATAAAAACAGTGTGAGCGTTACAAACCCCATCTCTGTCAAAACATGAGATGTTCTACAATGTCACGCTAGCCCACGTCCTTATTATGGTTTTGCAGCATGTGACAATCAGGCGGCGCCCCGCCCCTTGATGTACGGAGTAGCACAGAGGTAAAAAATCATGTGAAGTCGCAAATTAAAACCAACCATTTTAAACAGCGCAGAACTTCGTGATCGTGAACAAAGTTCACTGGTAAACTTTACCCCGGAAAACATTCGGTGAAACACACATACTGTGCATTTGGAGGTGAATGCGCAACAAAGATGTCAAGAAACAGAAGGATCGCGTTAATATTTGGAGGATTTATAACAGCAGTTGCTGCTGCATTTTACCCTATATTTTTCCATCCACTCACGCACACAGCTGACTACAGTAAGTAACTATCGTTACTCGAGGAATGTACTAGTCGACTCTGTCACAAGAGCGCATCCATGTCTTGTTACACAACGACATGCTAGCTAGGAATTCTTGTTAGGCTACTTTTTATTTTATAGCTGCTAGTATCCTCATGTGGACACAATTTTGTCCTGGCCAGTCGGACCGTAAAAATTGCATTGCCATTTGTTTGTAGCTGTAGCCGTGTCTTCTAAAAACCCATGCAATAACGTAGCTACATGGTCTCAGTATAACGGCTTTCTGTTTTTAAGTATAGAGTTATTTTAATGCTGTACAATTGTGATCATACTACAAGTTCTGTCAAGCAGTGGTCTGATTGCACCAGTGGACAATGCCTGTGGTAGTGCACTCGCCTTGTCTATAAGGATCCTGGTTCAAACCCACCCCAGTCCCCCGCAACACAATTGAAAACCCCACTCACTTCTCTGCAGATCAAGTCCAGAGAGCAAACCGAGCAGGAATCAATCAAGCAGACGTGCAACCAGTGGGTAAGTAGCCTACTAACTTCTCTCATGCAATGGTTCTTCTTTGTTGTTGCCATTGTGTATTGTTCCATCCCCTGTCCTGTCAGCAGACTTGACATTTTCACTAACCATATATAAATCAGTTATAATTTGGTGTATTTTCAGGTGTCAAAGTATGGTCTGATCCCTACAAGCCAAAGTGATGCCTGAGACAACTGTCCCTGGTATGGAAAAGATGCTGATGAAGACTGTCCACTGAAGATGATGCTGAATCCCAATTGGAGTGTGTTTGTGTGAGTGAATGCTTAGGTGTGGTGGATGGATGCTTACCACTTTATCCTATGAATAAAGTTTAAAGACCAATGTGTTTTTTCTTTGTTATTGGAGCTGTTTGGGCCTATGTATTTGGGAATGAAATTGGCCACTTAATTTCTTTAGGCTCCTTGTAGTGCATTGGATGTGATACACATTATGACCACAAGGTGTCACTATTTGCTCAGACAGTGGCAGAGAGGCAGTTTTGTACATTTGTATTGACAGATGTCCACTTCACATGAACAATGTTTTAGACAGAGGTGCACATGCTTTAGAACCAACTAAAAGGCAAATGATAAAGTGAAACTTGAGCCAAGCTCATCTAGACAACTGCTGCTAGAGGCAAGCACTGTATCCACGACAACGGGAATGCACCCACACTTGGAACACCTGCAGATCTTTCAAAACCTCAGCCCACTTCAAACTCTCGCACACTCAACCATTCCGTAGTTGGTAGAAGTTTGCGGAATCGGATACTTTTGCTTCACGGCTGGAAATTGTGTGATAATGAGATTAGTGAGATACATTTGAAGTCAGAAGTTTACATACACTTAGGTTGGAGTCATTAAAACTCATTTTTAAACCACTCCACACATTTCTTGTTTACAAACTATAGTTTTGGTAAGTCGGTTAGGACATCTACTTTGTGCATGACAAAAATAATTTTTCCAACAATTGTTTACAAACAGATTATTTCACTTATAATTCACTGTATCACTATTCCAGTGGGTCAGAAGTTTACATACACTAAGTTGACTGTGCCTTTAAACAGCTTGGAAAATTCCAGAAAATGATGTCATGGCTTTAGAAGCTTCTGATAGGCTAATTGACATCATTTGAGTCAATTGGAGGCGTACCTGTGGATGTATTTCAAGGCCTACCTTCAAACTCAGTGCCTCTTTGCCTGACATCATGGGAAAATCAAAAGAAATCAGTCAGGACCTCAGAAAAAAATTGTAGACCTCCACAAGTCTGGTTCATCCTTGGGAGCAATTTCCAAATGCCTGAAGGTACCACGTTCATCTGTACAAACAATAGTACGCAAGTATAAACACCATGGGACCACGCAGCCGTCATACCGCTCAGGAAGGAGACGCGTTCTGTCTCCTAGAGATGAATGTACTTGGTGTGGAAAGTGCAAATCAATTCCAGAACAACAGCAAAGGACCTTGTGAAGATGCTGGAGGAAACCGGTACAAAAGTGTCTATATCCACAGTAAAATGAGTCCTATATCGACATAACCTGAAAGGCCGCTCAGCAAGGAAGACGCCACTGCTCCAAAACCGCCATAAATAAGCTAGACTATGGTTTGCAACTGCACATGGGGACAAAGATTGTACTTTTTGGAGAAATGTCCTCTGGTCTGATGAAACAAAAATAGAACTATTTGGCCATAATGACCATCGTTATGTTTGGAGGAAAAAGGGGGAGGCTTGCACGCCGAAGAACACCATCCCAACCGTGAAGCACAGGGGTGGCAGCATCATGTTGTGGGGGTGCTTTGATGCAGGAGGGTCTGGTGCACTTCACAAAATAGATGGCATCAAGGGTAAAGAAAATTATGTGGATACATTGAAGCAACATCACAAGACATCAGTCAGGAAGTTAAAAGCTTGGTCGCAAATGGATCTTCCAAATGGACAATGACCACAAGCATACTTCCAAAGTTGTTGCAAAAGGGCTTAAGGACAACAAAGTCAAGGTATTGGAGTGGCCATCACAAAGCCCTGACCTCAATCCTATAGAAAATTTGTGGGCAGAACTGAAAAAGCATGTGTGAGCAAGGAGGCCTACAAACCTGACTCAGTTACACCAGCTCTGTCAGGAGGATTGGGCCAAAATTCACCCAACTTATTGTGGGAAGCTTGTGGAAGGCTACCCGACACGTTTGACCCAAGTTAAACAATTTAAAGGCAATGCTACCAAATACTAATTGAGTGTATGTAAACTTCTGACCCACTGGGAATGTGATGAAAGAAATAAAAGCTGAAATAAATCATTCTCTCTACTATTATTCTGACATTTCACATTCTTAAAATAAAGTGGTGATCCTAACTGACCTAAGACATGAAATGTTTACTAGGATTAAATGTCAGGAATTGTGAAAAACTGAGTTGAAATGTATTTGGCTAAGGTGCATGTAACCTTCCATCTTCAACTCTATATCTCATGCACAAAAACATCATGGCCCATGCCATCTAACAAAGGCACTGATCTGAAAAATGTCCAAATAATGTTTGGCTTTGCCTTGTGAGGTTTCACTGTGACTGACCCTCACTTTCCCATCAGAATGCAGGACCCAGAACAGTCCCTGCAGAATCTTTGAGAAAGGTCTGGATAAATTATGGGATTTGATTACCTCCCTAAAGAGATGGTGAATTTCTATGTTATAAGCAGTCCAGTCCACACTACAATGTAGCCTACGTCTAAAACTTTCAGTTGGGGCCTTCTGCCAACAAAACCCAGTGCCAGGGCCTTACACTCACCTTCCCTCTCAAACCCCCCAATCAACAAGCCCCATTGTTTATGAGATGTTGTTATTGTTCGTCTGCTCTCAGAAACAAAGGAAAACTCAAAGAGCCCTGCGAGCGCAGCCACTTCCAAATAAAGAGCGGAGAGAAAGGAAGAAAAAGAAAGGCGAAATTCCTCTCATTCCCCGCTGGTGTTTTCCAGATTCTCCCAATGACAGCTCCCGGCGTGTGTGAGTGAAGTAAGACGACAGAGGGGAAATCAGTGTTGCGAAAGGAAGAGAACCACATTCTTGCGGGGTACGCGTCACCTCCACGCACACTGAACAGAAAGACACGTAATTGCGGGACTATATATTGTGGTAGGATGAAATAGTATGAATAAATTCATCAAAATACATGTTTTTATGAAAATATGGCAATCATTTTAATATGTTGGTACCCATTGTATAAAAGTGATAACGGTTTGCCCCGTGCCAATATATCCTCCAAACACCGGCTTCTCGGGCATTATCACTTAACCATTTGCTGTACAGCTTACCTCAATAAATCACTTCTCATTACTGAAGTCTATCTCTCACTTCACTGAGGTGTAAGAAGTCCCTGACTCTCCAATTACCTGGGGCAAGTCTTTTAAATGTCAAACGTCTCACTCCTAGGCCTATATCTGCAATTTGCAATGAAAAGGCCTATATCATAATCCTGTCATATGGTGTCCTGTTGGTTCTACAGCCTTCTGAATAGAGGTCGCGACCCCAGCCCGCTAAAACCAACAACAGCCACACATTGCGTCTCCGCAACAGTTTTATCACCAAGCAATCGATCCATTACACAAATCATACATATTGAGTGCTTTCCTGAACGCAACGGTGACTTAAATTCGACCAGTTGTTTTGCCCACCTTCAAGAGTGCCGGTAATTGGCAACGTTTCTCCCCCTAATTACTATGGGAACCGGGGTTGAAAGACCGAGAAGCCGGGGGATTGAGAAGCAGCAGGATTTATTTAAATTTAGGAGGGGGAGGAACTGAATGTAATATACTACTTGGATTCTAATGGGGAATCTGTCATGCATGGAAATGAACTGAGAGTACGAAATTAGTGGATACAGGAAATGAAAATAAACAAACCAAACAACTGTAAAGAGTTCTAACAGTCGCTAATGAAAGACAGAGCGAGCTTTGAGGCATGTTGCTTCTGTTGTTGGGGAAGTTTTCCAATCAAATTGGGATGACTTTTACAGCTCTACAATCTGTGAACACTTTGTTGTCGACTGTCACTTCGGAGGATCCTTTGGATCAATGGAACACATGTATCTAAGTTTCGGTTATTGTGAGGACAATTGTGTCGACATGTTTTTTTTGTCACAAAACACAGGCGTACACACACACGCACACATGCACACACACACCACATCTCCATTGATTATCACACACATACACACACACACACTCCCGCTCTCTCTCGCTCTCTTGCTCTCTCACTCTCTCTCGCCTGCGCTTTCGCTCTCTCTCGCACTCTCCATTTCACACATGGCCAATTACGCATGGTCTATATCTGAATTCCTGTTCTCCAGTATAACTACTCCTTGCCCTCAAAAACAATGTACCGTAGTGCTGGGCCACATCATTGGGTTACCAGGCCTAAACGCTGTGGAAACTGATACCGTAAGTATTTAGCAATGTCTGGAAAAAGCACATCCTACCAAGCAGTCTAACAGGTCAAGTGACAGTGTGGTCTTGGGCGAGCTAACAGCTACCTAACATTACTTCATCTCATTGCCAGAAAAATAGAAAGAAGAATCTTGGAACACGCAGTAGCACACACACAAATACGAACACGCATTCACGCACGCACGCACGCACACACACACACATACCTCCCACAAACACGCACATACATTTTCTGTATCTCCAGGGTTTTAATCAGAGCTCTGTGGATGACGACAGAAACTCCAAACTAAACAGTAATGTTATACTTACTGGAAGGCCATCATGGTTGTCCTGTGTGCGTGTGTGTGTGTGTGTGTGTGTGTGTGTGTGGGGGGGGGGGGGGGGGGGGGGGGGTGTGCTTGTGTTGAACAATGTTAAAAAAAATGTTCTGCGAAGAACCGCAATACATAATTATGGTCAGTGTTGGGTTCCATCTCTGTTTGTGGAGATCTGTCATTTGTTTATTTCAGCAACTCTTTAATGGAAGCCATGTGCAGAGACTTTGAAATGTGACTGACGTATTGATGCTCTCCCTTTTCTTACTGTTTGTGTTTGTTTGTGTTTTGAGGTCTTTTTCAAATGATTAGACACATGCTGAGGTCCGTGGAAACATCATGGAAGAGTCTGTGTGTGTGTTCTTGTGTGTGTGTGTGTGTGTGTGTGTGTGTGTGTGTGTGTGTGTGTGTGTGTGTGTGTGTGTGTGTGTGTGTGTGTGTGTGCGTGCGTGCGTGCGCGCGCGTGCGTGCGTGCGTGTGTGTGTGTGTGTGTGTACATACGTTTTCTGTGTGTGTGTTTGTTCGTGTGTGTGCATGTGTCATGCGCCCGAGCACATTTGTGTGAGCACAATAAAAGGTGATTTTTCACTCTCTTCTAGTCCCAACAACTGACCTCCTGACCTGTCCGGCCCATTAGCTTCGCAAGTGTGTCACCTACACAATAACAACCACCCTCGACACAGAATAACTATTTCTCTCTTTCACCCTGATTTCAAAAATCAGACAAATGTGAGGTAGCGAGAGAGACAACACTCAGCAACCTCTTACTCGTGTAAAACAGGTTGTCCTTCGCCATTCTATGGAATTATATGGGTTAAGCTCAGAAGGGCTCTTAAAGGAAGTTGATGGCACGTTTTAAGGCTACATTGTACAGACGTAAGTGGGAGGAAGGTAGGCTCCTAGGCTCTCCATACAGCTGGTGAATGAGACTTAAGACGGAGGTGAAAAGAGAGTTGAGGTCTTGAACGCTGCCAAGTGTTTTGAAATGTGTCAACAATGTCTCAGAGTGTCAACACAACTTTCTTTTTTTTTTTTTACGTGTGTTTACCTAACTATTTTCTACATCTCCACAGAGTATTACTGTTTTACAAGCTACTAAATCTTTGTCTGTAGTATTCCCGCATTAACATATTCTGTCAGAACATAGCTGATTGAAGTAGTTCTGTCTCTTGTCCAATACACACCATTGCAGCACTGATGTATCAGGCTGGGTGCGGCTTGGCTGTCACTCAAACTGCTCTACACAGTTCCATTTTAATACAGTTCCATTAGAATCTTTATATCCATCATACATTTAGCAGAATTCCTGAACGTTCTTGAACGTTCTCAATAAAGGAAAGAAAATGAGTTGTGATTTACTAGAAGCATTAAGACGTCACACTTTAATTTGTGAAAATAATTCCACGTCGTAATCAAAGCGATCGCCCACATTACTTGCGGTGGAAAGCTCTTTAATAAAAGCGACATTACACGCCTCAGCTGATTTGTATTCATATTTCCTGGCAAGGGCGTTTTTTCAGAAGTCACAGGAACTAAATAAAAATTAACAGCAAAGCCTCCAGACGGTGATTTTGGGTCAGCGGAGGCTCCTCGGAAGAGGAAGGGGAGGACCATCCTCCTCAGTGAAATTTCATAAAAATAAAAATTGTGAAACATTAAAAAAGTTATCCTTTTTAGATAAAACTATTGTAATGACATGACTAGATCATAAAGGAACAATTGTCCAGACTGAGGATTGAGTTTACGAATTTACGGTTTATTAACCTAACTTTACACAGGCTACTGTTTGGCCGTAGCCCACGCCAAATACATGAAAGATACCCTACAAACCAACCGTGACCTTCTCTTGTGAAGCCCAGATGTAAGAGAAAGAACAATGGCTAAACCTGGTCTTAACTTCCAATGCTCCATCCCTCTGCCCAACCCCCCTCCACGCCACTCAGCCAACCACCAGGATGCCCGGCATCAGAACATTCCAGGCATTCCCGTGATTGGCAGATAGCAGGTTGATTGGCATGTCATACCCCGCGAACACTGGGAACTGGTAAGTACAACACAACCAACTAATAGCCTAACACATTAGACACAGCTGTCTGTGCGGGTCGCTACACTATATTAAATATATTCATATGTCACCAAATAATTGATAAAATAATATTTTTTTGCAATGAAGGTCTACAGTAACTTCACCAGTATGCAGCCGGAGGACAGCTAGCTTCCGTCCTCCTCTGGCTACATTGCCTTCAATACAAAATTTAGGAGGCTCGTGGGCCTCACCCCCTTCCATAGACCTACATGGTAATTATGACCATCCTCCAACCAATCAAAGCTTTTGTAGTATGAACTGACATGTTGTCCATCCAATCATAGAATTAGGATCAGATTACGGACCTATTGAGTTATATTGGGATTGTGCCACAGAGCATTATGGGTGGTCTATGTGTTGAGAAGCTTGGTGACTGTAACGCTTCTCGTCTGGTGAAGGAGAGGAGGACCAAGGTGCAGTATGGTAAGTGGTCATATTTTTTAATAAAATACAAAAACACTTGACAAACAACAAAAACGACAAACGAACAGTCCTGAAAGGTGAAACAAAACACTAAACAGGAAACAACCACCCACAAACAAAAGTGGGAAAACAGGCTACCTAAATATGGTTCTCAATCAGAGACAACGATAGACAGCTGCCTCTGATTGAGAACCATACCAGGCCAAACACACAGAAACAGAAAACCTAGACCTACAACATAGAATACCCAGACATAGAATACCCACCCACATCACACCCTGACCAAACTAAAAATAGAAACATACAAAGCAATCTACGGTCAGGGCGTAACAGTGACATTAAGAGTGAAAAGTGATAGTTGAGCATTTTTTGGATATTATTCATTTCAAATTATAGGAGACTGAGGATGCATATTATAAATTGTTTTCGTGGTTTTAGAACTTTATTTTTGTGTCCTGTTAGTGCAATTTATTTAAATTGTTCTTGCTCACTTCAGTAGCTGAAACTAGACCATTTTTCAGTATGATCAACTGTACAGTCGTGGCCAAAGGTTTTGAGAATGACACAAATATACATTTTCACAAAGTCTGCTGCCTCAGTTTGTATGATGGCAATTTGCATATACTCCAGAATGTTATGAAGAGTGATCAGATGAATTGCAATTTATTGCAAAGTCCCTCTTTGACATGCAAATGAACTGAATCCCCAAAAAACATTTCCACTGCATTTCAGCCCTGCCACACAAGGACCAGCTGACATCATGTCAGTGATTCTCTCGTTAACACAGGTGTGAGTGTTGATGAGGACAAGGCTGGAGATCACTCTGTCATGCTGATTGAGTTTGTATAACAGACTGGAAGCTTCAAAAGGAGGGTGGTGCTTGGAATCATTGTTCTTCCTCTGTTAATCATGGTTACCTGCAAGGAAACACGTGCCGTCATCATTGCTTTGCACAAAAAGGGCTTCACAGGCAAGGATATTGCTGCCAGTAAGATTGCACCTAAATCAACCATTTATCGGACCATCAAGAACTTCAAGGAGAGCGGTTCAATTGTTGTGAAAAAGGCTTCAGGGCGCCCAAGAAAGTCCAGCAAGCGCCAGGACCATCTCCTAAAGTTGATTCAGCTGCAGGATCGGGGCACCACCAGTACAGAGCTTGGTCAGGAATGGCAGCAGGCATGTGTGAGTGCATCTGTACGCACAGTGAGGCGAAGACTTTGAGGTTGGCCTGGTGTCAAGAAGGGCAGCAAAGAAGCCACTTCTCTCCAGGAAAAACATCAGGGACAGACTGATATTCTGCAAAAGGTACAGGGATTGGACTGCTGAGGACTGGGGTAAAGTCATTTTGTCTGATGAATCCCCTTTCCGATTGTTTGGGGCATCCGGAAAAAAGCTTGTCCGGAGTAGACAAGGTGAGCGCTACCATCAGTCCTGTGTCATGCCAACAGTAAAGCATCCTGAGACCATTCATGTGTGGGGTTGCTTCTCAGCCAAGGGAGTGGGCTCACTCACAATTTTGCCTAAGAACACAGCCATGAATAAAGAATGGTACCAACACATCCTCCGAGAGCAACTTCTCCCAACCATCCAGGAACAGTTTGGTGACGAACAATGCCTTTTCCAGCATGATGGAGCACCTTGTCATAAGGCAAAAGTGATAACTAAGTGGCTCGGGGAACAACGCATCGATATTATGGGTCCATGGCCAGGAAACTCCCCAGACCTTAATCCCATTGAGAACTTGTGGTCAATCCTCAAGAGGCGGGTGGACAAACAAAACCCCACAAATTCTGACAAACTCCAAGCATTGATTATGCAAGAATGGGCTGCCATCAGTCAGGATGTGGCCCAGAACTTAATTGACAGCATGCCAGGGCGGATTGCAGAGTTCTTGAAAAAGATGGGTCAACACTGCAAATATTGACTCTTTGCATCAACTTTATGTCATTGTCAATAAAATCCTTTGACACTTATGAAATGCTTGTAATTATACTTCAGTATTCCATAGTAACATCTGACAAAAATATCTAAGGACACTGAAGCAGCAAACTTTGTGGAAATTAATATTTGTATCATTTTCAAAACTTTTGGCCACGACTGTAGGCTACTAATAAGAGCAGATGCATACAACCTATGTTCGCTGTCCTATCTGTTCAGGGTAAACTCATTGGTAACGTTATGTATTCATAGTCCATTTGTGTGTCAGGAAAAAATGTGAATGTGATCAAATTCAGTTTATATTCAAAATTGGGCTGTCTAGGCTGCCTATACGTTTTTAATCCATAATGATTAACTGGAATTAATTAATCAACATAATAGTGATGACGGATGTGAGTTAATGTTTTGTAAGGCCTACAGTTGCGGAGGCCTGCTTGATGCAAACATGCATAAAGCTCAGCCCTGTGAGTTCTATTGTGTATCAGTTGATGTTTGGGGAGAGGAAATCCCCCTCCTAATCTAAATATAATTTATATGAACCAATATAAGGTAGCTGCAGTTTGACAGGGTTTTCATCCCTCCCAGGGCCAGGAGTTTTTAAAAGTCATGTGACCTGATTAGGAAAAACTGGTCCCATCATAACCCATATAAAACCTTTTTACAACTGATTAATCACTTTCATACCATTTAGGGTCAAGATTTTTCCTAGTTAGGTTAACATATAAGGAAGAACTCCAGGCCCCAGGATGTAAAAATTGCCCCACCGCTCTGGGACCTATGGTGCCACCAGTCTGACTGCTCTGGGACCTATGGTGGCACCAGTCTGACTGCTCTGGGACCTATGGTGCCACCAGTCTGACTGCTCTGGGACCGATGGTGCCACCAGTCTGACCGCTCTGGGACCAATGGTGCCACTGTAACAGTTTAACTTTAGTCCGTCCCCTCACCCTAACCCGGGCGCGAACCAGGGACCCTCTGCACACATCAACAACAGTCACCCACGAAGCATCGTTACCCATCGCTCCACAAAAGCCGCGGCCCTTGCAGAGCAAGGGGAACCACTACTTCAAAGTCTCAGAGCGAGTGACGTCACCGATTGAAACGCTATTAGCGTGCACCACCGCTAACTAGCTAGCCATTTCACATGGGTTACACCACCAGTCTGACTGCTCTGGGACCTATGGTGGCACCAGTCTGACCGCTCTGGGACGTATGGTGCCACCAGTCTGACTGCTCTGGGACCTATGGTGCCACCAGTCTGACCGCTCTGGGACCTATGGTGCCACCAGTCTGACTGCTCTGGGACCTATGGTGCCACCAGTCTGACCGCTCTGGGACCGATGGTGCCACCAGTCTGACTGCTCTGGGACCTATGGTGGCACCAGTCTGACTGCAGTTGTCAGTTATCGTCAGGTATGTGGATGATCAGTGCTTTAGTCAGGAACATTTCTTGGGATACTTTGTTTCAAGTGTGCAAGATGCGCAGTCTGTGTTTGACTTTATGAATGTTGAGATGTCTGAGTTTAACTTCCTAGAGAAACGTGTTGTCCAAACCTACGATGGTGCAGCTGTAATGGAGTAGATCTGCTGTTTGTATTTACAGCTAAGTCCCCTCCTGTCCCCTGATTTAAGAGGTGATGACCACTCCACTACCATTGTCAACTTTCTCCTGACATGAATTGAAGCCACGTCTCATGTGCCCGCTCATCCACTGACACGTTGCATGTTTCCCCTCCAAGCATTGTGAGTAACCCTATACATTTTCTCTCATTACTGTATGTAGAGTCAATCACAAACACAATTACATTATTACACATCAATGATTTTACTCCTTGTTTGGACTAACTCATTCTGAGCTCTGTTGTCTAACTGTGTTGTGTTATTGTTTTTGTCTTCCCATTCAAATCCTGTCCTGCACTGGTCAAGCCTCTGAACACCTCAACTCATGCCTCATACCCTCATTCAATCACTGCTGTGATCCCTTTCCAACACTGTGTAAGTAGCCCTCTCATTCCCATTCCCCATAATATTGCACTTTAAATGTCTTTATTAAATGCTTTAGGTTAAAATAATTAGTCTTTGACTATTTTTGAAACACACTTTGACATCTCCGTGTGTTACGCGCCTATACCGTGGGTCTCCCATCCTCCTCAATTTTAAGTCACCAGCCTACACTGTAGATACACTTTTAGATAGTATGTTACTGAACACTTTGTTTGAATTGGACTGAACCAGTCATGGTGCGCAGGTCTCTGGTGCGCAGGTCTCTGGTGCGCAGGTCTCTGGTGCGCAGGTCTCTGTTGCGCAGGTCTCTGGTGCGCAGATCTCTGGTGCGCAGGTCTCTGGTGCGCAGGTCTCTGGTGCGCAGGTCTCTGGTGCGCAGGTCTCTGGTGCGCAGGTCTCTGGTGCGCAGGTCTCTGGTGCGCAGATCTCTGGTGCGCAGGTCTCTGGTGCGCAGGTCTCTGGTGCGCAGGTCTCTGGTGCGCAGGTCTCTGGTGCGCAGGTCTCTGGTGCGCAGGTCTCTGGTGCGCAGGTCTCTGGTGCGCAGGTCTCTGGTGCGCAGGTCTGTCTTGTCCAACAATGTACCCTATTATTAGTGATAAGCACAGATTACTGGCTAATTCAATAACTCCAACCAGACTGGAAGCTGTCTTACATACCACTGACAGAACAAAATGAAACGAGCTAATGGATGTTTTAATATCGACAATGAATTATCGTGAATCATATAACGGTATCTGTTTCTATCAAAGCCACCGAGCCTAAACCACACAAACACACACACACACACATTTTCTATTTCTCATGGGTTTTCATTAGAGCCCTGTGGATGACAACAGAATATATGACTTGGCTTGGACTGAGGATTCTGGGAAAATAATGTAATTTTGGAACTGTTGATGGAACACAGGCTGTCTGCTCTTGGCCGGGCCGGGCCGGGCCTGTCCTTCTCTTTGTGCATACTGGTGGAGCGGCCACAGCACTGGGTTTAGTTAGGCTTTCCAGACCAGAAAGATCTGACCCAGCATAACGACTCGTTTACATTTAACAACTGGTTTTTAAAACAGCTCCTGTCATCCCCTCAAAGCATTGTTTGAGGCTTTTGTAACCAGTTATGTCAAAGAGCCAGGAGAGTTCAGTCGGTCGAGCAACAGACATGATCTATGAAGTGACGTTGCAATACAGTAATGAAGTGTTGTTAACTTCATTCTCTATGCATCATTATCCCCTTCCATAGAAGCATTCACAACGTGTGAAGCCGTACCATATAGAGGATACTAACTGCACTGGTACCATTGCACAAGAGGAGTTTTCCTCACTGAATAGAAGTGAAACATCCCAGCTGAACATTCAAGCTGTCTTCCTCTGTACCCGAGTGCTCTATGTTCTCTACCTCCTTCCCTCGTTCTTTTCCTCCCCTACATTCAGAGAGAGAAACACTAACCACATATTTCTGTGTAGAAACCCAGACGGGCAGGGGACCATAACAGAAGTGGAGTTCTCTCTGCCTCTCTCTGCCTCCTGGCATGGTTGAGTTTGCCCTGTAATTACAGGCGGGTAGAGAGGCTGACGGTGGATGTTGGACAGGGCCCATTGTTTGAAGAACAATGGTGTGGATAGGAAGGAGGAGAGTGAGGTATGATGGCACTGCTGGTTTGGTTTGGAACGCGGCTGTCTGCCTGTGGTGGGGGTGCTCGGTGTTGCCTTTGCGCTCGCTGGGCCTGTGTGTGTGTGTGTGTGTTACAGATTATATCATGAAGAAATTGGAGGGGTGGCAAGCTGCAGAGAACAGTAGCAGTGTATGTGTGCATGCACATGTGTGTATGAATGATTGTGTGGTTGGAGAAGTATTCATTGTTTTAAATCCCACTTACCATTTGTTTGAATGTTTTTAGATGGATGGATGACTCGTTGAGGCAGCAGGATCAGATAGTTTGGGCTTTTCTTGTAAGAGAGGAGAGGTTTAGAAGAACATGGAGCTTGTGTTTGTGTCCTTTGGAGTCCTTCTATAGTGTTGTCTACTCCAGACATCTGGAATGTATGTTTGGATTGCATGGTAAATGCTGTGTGAGCCTATTGCACAATGACTGTTCACTTTTGACAAAAGAAGAGGACAATTATAGGCCTGTCTCTCCTGTTGTCTCTCCTGTTGTCTCTCTCCTGTTGTCTCTCTCCTGTTGTCTCTCTCCTGTTGTCTCTCTCCTGTTATTCCTATGTAGTAAATTATGTTTTGCATAATCAATATACAATATTAATGCATACTTGCCTGTATGTAATCCATACGTGTGGATAGGTTATCATTATTCCATTGTACACGGCCTACTGCGTCACTAAGTCTCTAGTGAGAAATGGGGACTTACGCATTTACAATGTAATCCCACACATTTGTTAGCGTTGCCTCCAATAATATTTGGATGAAACGGGGCTGATTCTAGATTGGAGCTACAATAACAGAGATTCAGAGCGCGGGTAATGGGAGGAGCGCTGAGGAATGGCTTGCTGGACCGATGCGGTGTAACCCGAACACTGTTTTGGGGAATAGCCAGAGAGGAATGGAGCTCTAGTGTTCCAAACTCTATCTCCTGCGATATGTCAGCATGATCTGCAGAGGGATGGGGATGAGTTCTGACAGAGAGAGGGGAAGGGGGAGAGAGAGATGGAGAGACATAAAGAAATGGAGAATGAGAGAGGGAGGGAGAGACAGAGACAGAGAGAGAGAGAGCGAGATAGAGAGGGGGAGTGGACGTAGGACTTAGGAAAACAAGCCGCAGGAAACCCTATACCTCTCTCTGGCACATGCTCACATATTCTCTCTCTCACTCCCCCACTCTCTCTCTTTCTCTCACTCTCTCGCTCTCTCCCTCCCTCTCTCTCACTGCCTCTCTCGCTCTTTCTCTCTCTCACTGCCTCTCTCGCTCTCTCTCCATCTCTCTCTTTCTCTCTCTGTCTGCATGTGTCTCTTTCTCTGTATACTTTGTCTCATTCTCTCTTTTTCTCTCTGGTTGAAAAGACTCTCTATTGTTGTCTCTCTCTTTTGCCCTCTCGTCCACCCATCCTCTCCGTCTCGCCCCTCCCTCCTACTGACGAGCAGACAAAAGAGATAAGGTTAAGGGGGAAACTGAAGACTGGGCTACAAGAGAACAAGAGGCACACTTGACACTATTGAGGAAATGACAATGACCTTGTTGAGGGCCGTTGCCAAACATCCATTTAATAATTTATCTGTTATCTGTTTATTTGTTTATCTCTGTTTATCCCTTCATCTGTTAAACCGATAAAGAGAAACAAATAAACAGATTATCTCTATCAGTTGATCTCTTTCTTCATCTATCTCTTTCTTCATCTCTCTCTTGTTAATCTCCCTTCTCCCTCTGTTTCTCTCTGTCAATTACTCTTTTCTCTCTTCTCACTCTATCCTTTCTTTCTCTTACCCCATCTCTCTGACACCCTTCACGTCGCTGTTTCTGTCCCCCCCTCTCTCACCCTCTTTCAATATGCAGGGTAATCAGGGCAGTGATGGCCGATTGTGCAGGCTGGCAGTGCCCGGGGCGGTGGGACTGCTGGACCTCTGGGTGACTGCTGGACCTCTGGGTGACTGCTGGACCTCTGGGTGACTGCTGGACCTCTGGGTGACTGCTGGACCTCTGGGTGAATGCTGGACCTCTGGGTGACTGCTGGACCTCTGGGTGACTGCTGGACCTCTGGGTGAATGCTGGACCTCTGGGTGACTGCTGGACCTCTGGGTGACTGGCAGTATGTCCAGACACACCTCCTGTGACTCCCTGCACTTTCCTGTCCCCGAGCCCAGACTGTGTGTGTGTGTTCCTCTGTCTCTGTCACACACAACAATGGGGTCAGGCAGCCACGGATCTCCTCCACAGCTTACCAATGAATGTGTGTATGCTGCAATTTGCGATGTTTGCAATAGAATAACCTGTTTTATATAAAATGGTTTCCTCTCTGTTACCCAATAAGGCTAAACAGGAGCCAGCTCAGGACCTGGGCTTCAAACTTCAGTAAGTGGAACCAGACTAAAAGAGAAGGCAACAAAGTCAGGGTTCTATCAGCAGGGTTCTATCAGCAGGGTTCTATCAGCAGGGTTCTATCAGCAGGGTTCTATCAGCAGGGTTCTATCAGCAGGGTTCTATCAGCAGGGTTCTATCAGCAGGGTTCTATCAGTAGGGTTCTGGGACATTGTGGATGGTCGTGTCACTGTTTCCATGTTATGGTTAACTAGCCTGTAGTTCCCCCCTCCTATCTCTCTCGCTCTCTCTATCTCTGGTGGAGCTTGAGGCCCATTTATCTCTTACTCTCCTCCTCCCTCTCCCCTCACCTTCTCTCTCTTCCTCCCTCTCCCCTCGCCTTCTCTCTCGCACGCTCTCTCTTGCCCCTCTTTCTCTCTCTTCCTCCCTCTGATGGGGCCCATCTCCCCCACCCCTCCTCTCTCTCTCTGGTCAAACGTGAGGCCCATCCCTCTCCCCCACTCTCTTTCCCCTCTCTCCTTCACTCCTCATGTCTTGCCCAGCATCCACACAAACAATCACAGAGCTAGCCAGCAGAGAGAAGAAGAAAGGAGCTTGTCACACAAATCCATTTCACAGATGATGTGGATGAGCTTGCTAACTACCCTCAGAATTCCCAGACTGTTCCCTTTGGATGCCATGCAGTCATTGTGGTTTGGACCAATGAGGTCACCCGTTGAAAGAACATCCATGACATCACCCCATTGGCCCATCACTCATCTCACCCAATCACACTCAAGAGTGAGGCGCTAACCCACAGAGAAGGAAGAAGACGGTCTAAAAATGAAACCAAATAAAATGAAGAAGAGGGGGAAAGACTGGAATATGTTTTTATTTAAAAGTAATCATTTTTCTGTAAACGGATAAGAGGAGAAGATGGAGAGGTTTGTCCGAGAGAGGACTGGCTGTTATGGCAGAGGCCTAGTTTCTCCTCAAACCCAAACCAGACAGTCCGAGGTGTGTCTGTATACAGTCAAAACTTTTGTTGTGCTGTGATACTAAGCAGAGACAGGTTCATTGTTAGCTTTTGTGTCTGGAAACTTTACAGATTTTTTAAACTGGTATTTTTAAATGTGTGACCTCTGTAATCTGTGTTTAAAAAAAACAACACTTTTTGTTTAGTTTCTTGTCTCACTTTATACTTTGTTGCATCCCTTCACAGGGCCCCAGCTGCCTCCTCTGTCCGTTTCTCCATCTCTCTCAATGTCTCTCTCTTGCTTTCCCTCTCTCTGTGTTCCCAGGGGTCATCAGCTGCCTCCTCTGTCCGTTTCTCCATCTCTCTCAATGTCTCTCTCTTGCTTTCCCTCTCTCTGTGTTCCCAGGGGTCATCAGCTGCCTCCTCTGTCCGTTTCTCCATCTCTCTCAATGTCTCTCTCTTGCTTTCCCTCTCTCTGTGTTCCCAGGGGTCATCAGCTGCCTCCTCTGTCCGTTTCTCCATCTCTCTCAATGTCTCTCTCTTGCTTTCCCTCTCTCTGTGTTCCCAGGGGTCATCAGCTGCCTCCTCTGTCCGTTTCTCCATCTCTCTCAATGTCTCTCTCTTGCTTTCCCTCTCTCTGTGTTCCCAGGGGTCATCAGCTGCCTCCTCTGTCCGTTTCTCCATCTCTCTCAATGTCTCTCTCTTGCTTTCCCTCTCTCTGTGTTCCCAGGGGTCATCAGCGGCCTCCTCTGTCCGTTTCTCCATCTCTCTCAATGTCTCTCTCTCGCTTTCCCTCTCTCTGTGTTCCCAGGGGTCATCAGCTGCCTCCTCTGTCCGTTTCTCCATCTCTCTCAATGTCTCTCTCTTGCTTTCCCTCTCTCTGTGTTCCCAGGGGTCATCAGCTGACTCCTCTGTCCGTTTCTCCATCTCTCTCAATGTCTCTCTCTTGCTTTCCCTCTCTCTGTGTTCCCAGGGGTCATCAGCTGCCTCTGTCCGTTTCTCCATCTCTCTCAATGTCTCTCTCTTGCTTTCCCTCTCTCTGTGTTCCCAGGGGTCATCAGCTGCCTCCTCTGTCCGTTTCTCCATCTCTCTCAATGTCTCTCTCTTGCTTTCCCCCTCTCTGTGTTCCCAGGGGTCATCAGCTGACTCCTCTGTCCGTTTCTCCATCTCTCTCAATGTCTCTCTCTTGCTTTCCCTCTCTCTGTGTTCCCAGGGGTCATCAGCTGCCTCCTCTGTCCGTTTCTCCATCTCTCTCAATGTCTCTCTCTTGCTTTCCCTCTCTCTGTGTTCCCAGGGGTCATCAGCTGCCTCCTCTGTCCGTTTCTCCATCTCTCTCAATGTCTCTCTCTTGCTTTCCCTCTCTCTGTGTTCCCAGGGGTCATCAGCTGACTCCTCTGTCCGTTTCTCCATCTCTCTCAATGTCTCTCTCTTGCTTTCCCTCTCTCTGTCTTCCCAGGGGTCATCAGCTGCCTCCTCTGTCCGTTTCTCCATCTCTCTCAATGTCTCTTTCTTGCTTTCCCTCTCTCTGTGTTCCCAGGGGTCATCAGCTGCCTCCTCTGTCCGTTTCTCCATCTCTCTCAATGTCTCTCTCTTGCTTTCCCTCTCTCTGTGTTCCCAGGGGTCATCAGCTGCCTCCTCTGTCCGTTTCTCCATCTCTCTCAATGTCTCTCTCTTGCTTTCCCTCTCTCTGTGTTCCCAGGGGTCATCAGCTGCCTCCTCTGTCCGTTTCTCCATCTCTCTCAATGTCTCTCTCTTGCTTTCCCTCTCTCTGTGTTCCCAGGGGTCATCAGCTGCCTCCTCTGTCCGTTTCTCCATCTCTCTCAATGTCTCTCTCTTGCTTTCCCTCTCTCTGTGTTCCCAGGGGTCATCAGCTGCCTCCTCTGTCCGTTTCTCCATCTCTCTCAATGTCTCTCTCTTGCTTTCCCTCTCTCTGTGTTCCCAGGGGTCATCAGCTGCCTCCTCTGTCCGTTTCTCCATCTCTCTCAATGTCTCTCTCTTGCTTTCCCTCTCTCTGTGTTCCCAGGGGTCATCAGCGGCCTCCTCTGTCCGTTTCTCCATCTCTCTCAATGTCTCTCTCTTGCTTTCCCTCTCTCTGTGTTCCCAGGGGTCATCAGCTGACTTGCTGGCTGTTGTTGATGACACCCGCTCACTTTTCCCCTCTGACCTCTAAACTTTCACCTCTTCTATTTCAGTCTTCTCTCTAGGAACGTGGTAAAACTGCCGCACAAACAAACACAACATTGACCAGTCTGTCCCTCTTGTGAATAAACAACTGATTTTCCGATATACCATCCTAACTAGATTTGCACTGTTCTGGTAACTTCCCAAAAATTCCCAATTTTTGTATTATTCCTTCCTGATTCCAGGTATCTTCTAATCCTGACCTAAAGGACCTTCGCCATCCCTTCAATTCTAAAACAAGAAGCAATGGGCATAATGAAATTATGTCTGACCAAGTTATTGTCACCTTAACTATTGTTTAACTACTATATCCATATAATGACTTACTGTCGTGTCCACATCAACACTCTCCATCAATTTGAGTCATCTGAAGTGACCAGAGACTAAAACCGTGTCGTCTCGGCTGTTAGATGTGAAGTGAGTTTATTAAGGGACTTAATGTCTGAGATTATTCCTACTTTCATTTAGTCGTCATTCATCGACTCAGGCGGAACTCGTAGTTCCAGAAAAGAGAAGTGAATTTGTAATGTACACACAGAGATGTTCAGGCCAGCATTGTTGTCATGGTGGTCTGCACTCTGCAGGTTTATGGGGGTCTCCGTCTGGGATCTGCGACGACAAGTCGGATTTGTTTGTTTTTCTCCAGACATGATGAACAGATTTCTAGGGATTTAACCTTAAACCCTTAAACCCCAGCCTATCAACACGCATAATCACAATTAAAAACAGTGTGTTGACTCTGACACATGTCTCTATTATTTCTCCAATTAAACAATAGATGGAGGGAAAAGGATGGGTTGAAGAAGAGAGGAAACACACCCCCTTGGGAATGTTGACACGTAGATAGAAGAGAGGAAACACACCCCCTTGGGAATGTTGACACGTAGATAGAAGAGAGAAAACACACCCCCTTGGGAATGTTGACACGCAGATAGAAGAGAGAAAACACACCCCCTTGGGAATGTTGACACGTAGATAGAAGAGAGGAAACACACCCCCTTGGGAATGTTGACACGCAGATAGAAGAGAGGAAACACACCCCCTTGGGAATGTTGACACGTAGATAGAAGAGTGTAAACACACCCCCTTGGGAATGTTGACACGTAGATAGAAGAGAGGAAACACACCCCCTTGGGAATGTTGACACGCAGATAGAAGAGAGGAAACACACCCCCTTGGGAATGTTGACACGCAGATAGAAGAGAGGAAACACACCCCCTTGGGAATGTTGACACGCAGATAGAAGAGAGAAAACACACCCCCTTGGGAATGTTGACACGTAGATAGAAGAGAGGAAACACACCCCCTTGGGAATGTTGACACGTAGATAGCTCGTAAAGATGTCTGATCAGCCAAGGCATTGCTCCCTCCCTCCTTGCTACGATTTAAAGATCCCAAATATTTAGCTGTAAGCTGCCCTCACTCAACTCCTTGGTTAAAAGGGACTTACTTGTTTTAGAGGTCAAATATATACTTCTTTTCACCGTTAATTAATGTTGGTTTGCCAACTGTCTTAAAAGTCCATGGAAAAAGAATATATTAAAACCGACATAAATTAATTGATTTGAGATGGGGGGGGAAATGTACCATCCCTCTCTGTCTCCCTCCCTCCTTTTTAATTTTTTTCAACAGCACCACCCTGCCACGCTTAGAGAGGGGGGCCAGACGAAAGAAAACAAACTGCCAAACTAACACAACCGAACGCCAAGCTCAAATTCAACCATGACGGGCCGCCGAGCGAGCGAGCGAGCGAGAGCAAGACTGACGTTTAAAAAAAGCCCTTTTGTAATGTATATTAACTCCAGGAGGCCCTTGTCACCTGACAGACCATTGTTCTGTGTGGGCCTGGGCCCCGCCACAGGAGCAGGTTGGCTGCATTGTTTATGGAGATTGGGCGGGTGCTGACTGGGTGTCTGCTAGGCAGGGGTTAAAAAGGGGGGAGGGGGGGGGGGGGGGGGGGCTGTGACCCTGAGCAGATGGCTGGGCAGGGGCTTTGCTGAGCCAGAATTAATAGCGTGTGCCATGTCACATTGTCTGAGATGGGCTGCCTAAAAACCAAACTGCCCCCCTCTCCCTGCCTCTGCTGTCTCCCTCCCTCTCCCTCACTACCCTTTCTCTTCCTCTCCCCCTCCTCTCCCTCACTACCCCTACCCTTCCACTCCCTCTCCTCCTCCTCTCCCTCTCTACCCCTACCCTTCCACTCCCTCTCCCCCACTACCCCTTCTCTTCCTCTCCCCCTCCTCTCCCTCACTACCCCTACCCTTCCACTCCCTCTCCTCCTCCTCTCCCTCACTACCCCTACCCTTCCTCTCCCTCACTACTCTGACCTTTCCCACTTCTCCCTCTGCCTTGGCCTTCCCTCTCTATCGCTCCCCTCCCTCTCTTTCGCTCCACCTCTCTGCCTCATTCTGCTGCCTCTACTCTCCTTCTCCATCCCTCTCTATCTTTACCCTCTCCTCCCTCTACCTACCTACCTCTCTCCCTTCTGCTCCCCACCCTCTGCCTTGTCTTTCTCCCTCCTCCTTCCTCTCTCCTCCTCCCTCTACCCTAACAGCTGGAACTACAGTCTCCATTGAGTGCTCCTTCAATGGCAACTTCACTCTTTTTACAAACACTCCTTCGCCCTCTCTCTCTCTCATCCATTCATTCACACCCTTGCTCATTCATCTTGCTCTCAATAGCTCAAATAAACATTCATTCACAGGTTTGCTCATTCAGAAGGGGCTTTATTGGCAGACAAATGAGGCACCTGTGTTTCAAACGCTCTCCCGCTGAATGGCCTGCTATCCCGTTCCTCTAGCCCTCGAGCTCACTCCCCTTCTCCTCTTCCTCTCCTTGTCTCTTCCTCTCCTCCCTCTTCCTCTCCTTCTCCTTGTCTCTCTTCCTCTCCTCCCTCTTCCTCTCCTTATCCTTGTCTCTCTTCCTCTCCTCCTTGTCTCTCTCCTCCTCTCTTCCTCTCCTTCTCCTTGTCGATCTTCCTCCCTCTTCCCCTCCTCCTCCTCCCTCTTCCTCTCCTTCCTATTCCTCACCTTGTCTGTCTTCTTCTTCCTCTCATCCTCCCTATTCCTTTCCTTCCCCTCCTCCCGCTTCCTCTCCTCCTCACTATTCCTTTCCTTGTCTCTCTTCCTCTCTCTTCCCCTCTTCCTCCCTCCTCACCCACTCATTCCCTTTTAACAGCCTACCATAACAAACACTATACATTCTGTTCTCCTAGCAGCTCCTACTGCTCATCACATAACAGTCCCTGCTGTCTAGTCTGGGGTATGCATCCTCCAACAAACATTTCCGGGGCCTCTTCAGAATCCACGGCTGGCTGCCAGGAATTGGACAGTGGGTCAGAGGGCCGCCGGACCCCCTCGACGGCCCCCTCTCCTAATCACCAGGGCTCTTCCTGTCTCTCTGGGCCCCCCGGCTGACAGCCAGAGAGATGGAGGACGAGGGGGAACCAGAGGGACAGGGCCTCATTGCAGCTCACTTGGCAGGCTCATACTGTGGGGCTGTGTGTGTGTGTGTTTGCCTTTTTTGTGTTAATCTATGTCTATTTGTGTGACGCTGTGTTTTTTTATGTGTGTTTTATTCTGTGTGTGTGTGTGTGTGTGTGTGGCAGAGAATCAAAGGTCAGGGTTTTAAATGTTGCAGTTGACAAAGTAAAGCTGTCCATCCAAACACTATCTTCACAATAATAGCATTTAGCATTAGCAACAAGAAGGAAACAGGGGTCATGTAATACACCACACAGAGAGGGAGACTGTGATGGGACTTTAGACAGGATCAACTTGAAAGGTAACGTATCGCCACTGGCATTCTGACAACCTAAAACATCAAGGAAAGGTTTTTGCTTTATTTTGGTTCAACCAAGGTTTTTATGAGTTGGCTTTATCCATGGATTGCATTAGTATTTTGTAATTGCTGAGACTGCTCTAAAAATATATATATATATTTTTTTTTACATAAATGTGTTAAGTTCTCGCTATATGTGACTGAACCAACTTTGTGTCAGGAGCATATTGCAGAATAAGGGCACTAAACCCAAGCTTAACCAGCTGTTGAGCTTAGTTTACTGTACATGAATATCTCATAAGGATTTACACAAAGTGGAGAGATGTAGGTTTTTTTGGAAACCTTCGTTATGACATTTCTGTCCTTTTCCCTCTTTGTTCTCGTGTCTGGTTTAGGTTTGAGCAGGGATTCTGTACAAGCCCTCACTACAATGAAAACCTCCCAAAACATTGGAACGGGTCCTTATTGAACGGGTCCTTATTGAACGGGTCCTTATTGAACGGGTCCTTATTGAACGGGTCCTTATTGAACGGGTCCTTATTGAACGGGTCCTTATTGAACGGGTCCTTATTGAACGGGTCCTTATTGAACGGGTCCTTATTGAACGGGTCCTTATTGACACCGCATATGAAGATTCAGGAGCAAATATTTCCACCACATCCTGACAACAAACAAAATCATTTCTGTTGAGGTTTGGAGAAAAGGTCCATTTTGTTTTTTATAACAGAAACACAGTGTGGAAGTATGTATTGACTCATGATTTCCACATAGCCTGAAGGGAGGAACATGAGTGTCACTTACAGTAAAAGTATGTCTGCAGTAACACACTGTCCAATAAAGACTTCCCGATCACATCAGTTTCCATTGCCATAGTATGAATGTAGTTACTTATGCAAATCAACATGTGGCTCCAATGTCCTTATTGTATATTTTAGGTTACTACCATCGAACCAAACTTGCCTGACATTATACCAAACGTGTCTAATGTCATTAGCCTGTTAAGGGAAACTACAGTAGGCCTAAGGCGAATGAACAGTTCACAAAGCTTATTGCGGATGCATTTAAACCATTCACAAGTGTCCATGGTATTAATTTTCACTTTGCACATTGCTTTTGGGCATCATGAAAACATCACCCTAAAAAACACAATTAAAAAATGGCTGAAGAGAGAACATTGGAGTCATAAGACCTTGTAAGTAAAAACTGAAAGAATGCCCCCTTAGGCCTTATTGTTCCTCTATCTTCAGTATGAACTTCTCAGACAAACTGTGGCAGCAGCAGTGCTTCCTATCAGATTCTTATCTATGATATTCCTTCTGCTGTTTGGGAATTGCTGTGTCATTTCACTAATTACATTTTCATTGAACGGTAGCGCACACACGAAAGGTCGCTTGTTCGAATCCGTCAGCCGACTAAGTGAAAAATCTGTCAATGTGCCCTTGAACAAGGCACTTAACCATAATTGTTCCTGTAAGTTGCTCTGGGTAAGAGCGTCTGCTAAATGACTACTGTTAAAATCAACTTGCATTATCTCACTGTGACTAAGACATTCTTCTAGATATCTGTTGCCTGTATAGTGCACTACGTTTGACCAGGGTCCATTAAAAGTAGTGCACTACGTTTGACCAGGGTCCATTAAAAGTAGTGCACTACGTTTGACCAGGGTCCATTAAAAGTAGTGCACTACGTTTGACCAGGGTCCATTAAAAGTAGTGCACTACGTTTGACCAGGGTCCATTAAAAGTAGTGCACTACGTTTGACCAGGGTCCATTAAAGGTAGTGCACTACATTTGACCAGGGTCCATTAAAAGTAGTGCACTACGTTTGACCAGGGTCCATTAAAAGTAGTGCACTATATTATACTGAAAAGCTGGCCATTTGAGGTGCAAGCCAGGGTGTTTGGGTCTAAACTGGGGGGAGTAGTCAAACAGTTTATATAGAACTTGCTATGTACTTCATTCAGTCTTCTAGAAAGAAAAAAAAGTGAAAAACTTTAAGGGGGAAGAGTTCAGTCTGTCCCTGAGGGGGGAAAACAAATGATGTGATCTCTACTGAAAACGCATCATGTGAATGGCTGATGTTGCTATCATAATTTGCTTATCACTATTTTGGTGGCCTGTTCCAGTGTCTTAGTTTAGAAGATTGGACATCTTCTATGGAATATAGAAAACACTCAAATATTACAGCCTTGCCATTTGCTGGTGTAATATGGACATGTCAGGAAACCTGTTGATGTGGCTATAACCTCATTCTACTATTGAGAAATGTGAGCCAAAATCGATTTGAAGTTCCTTCACTAAGTTCCTTCCGGCGCACACAAGCCAAGGCTACTTACTTTACTACAAGTAGGGGGTTGAAACTATTATGGCAAAATACAAAAAGTTAATGTTTAACAAATAACTAATTTGGGATAATTCATAGTCTTTATAAAAGATTCAACATATTCCTGTTTTCATAATATAATGAGTAATACATATTTTCAGAACTCATGATCATTTGCACCGTTTTTGTTGTTGATGTCAGACGGTGTAGCGGCCCAAGGCAACGACAGAACTGTGAAAGATACTGCCAAGGCAACGACAGAACTGTGAAAGATACTGCCAAGGCAACGACAGCAACGACAGAACTGTGAAAGATACTGCCAAGGCAGAGCCTGCCCAGAGCCAGGGAGACCAGACCACACTCATATACTTTTTATTAAACTGTTTCCCTCATATGAAATGAGAATACAATCTGCCATGGACAACTCCACTGGGGTGATTATAACACAATTGTTGTCATAGGTATAAGGTCTAGGACTTGGTAAAATAGAGAAATTAAAGATTTATATTTTTTAAATGTTTTTTTAATAATGTAATTATAATTTCCAATGCTGATAAGAATCAAAATTTTTACATTTATGGTCCATGTGTTACACACAACTATGACTCATTCCAAATGCTTGTAAAATTTATTTGACATAGATTTTATGTCTAATCAAGAGTTTGACTTCTTATCAAGTTTTAGATTGACTAACAAGCAATAAAACCTCATTAATCCCATAATGAAGGCAATAAATTCTCACATTGTGACCGATACACATGGACAGGTATGTCTGGTTTCACTTTAACAGGTACGTATGTAACCATGTCAAGTAACTTAATTTTGTAAGTCTAAAATGTCATGATTGTATAGATAATATATCGTGTAACTGAATCTGACCCCTTAAGATTTGTCAAGTGACAGAAATGCCAATATTACTCCCCAAAGCAGATTTTCTTGCTTTATCTCTTTATCAAAGCTTGTAAAAAAAAAATGAGCTCATCATTTTTGTAACATACACAATCAGAATTCTCTTAGCACTATATGTACAACTTATCGCTCCGTCATTTTGCCACAATAACAGAAACGCTCTGCTCCAGGCTTTCGGACCACTCACAGTCATGTGATGGGGGAGCTTTGAGTGGAGGGTGAGAGATAGAAAGGGGGAGGGGGGTCGGGCCTTTCGAAGCCCCAGCCTCTCCGCCTGGACTCCATGTCACCTCCAGGTCCCCTCCATTTGTAAAGCTGTCTGGCCTGTGCCCCTCCTAGGCGTCCCCGTACAGGCAGACATAGCCACCCTGTCTCTCCGTCCTTCATGCCTTGAACTCCCTCACACCCACACACTAGCCATGCAAAGTGATGTGTGACTCTCGTCTTGTGAGGCGCTGTGGCTTTGATTCATAAAGAGAACCGGATAATATCTGAGTTGGATCTGACAGATGCAGAGGCTTGAAGAGGTTTGTTTATATGGGGGAGAAGGAGAGAAGCGCATGCTAGGTTACAGGGTAAATATGGTTTTCCTTCCTGTTTTTGTCTGCCTGGCTGTCTGGCACCTACACTTTCTGTTCTTTTTGTGTCCATCTGAAAGTCTATGTCTGAGTCTGAAATCTTCCCCTCTCTCTCTCTCTCTCTCTCTCTCTCTCTCTCTCTCTCTCTCTCTCTCTCTCTCTCTCTTTCTCTGTCTGTATGTCTGTCTGTCTGATTCTCTATCTGACTGTCTGTCCAACTATTTTAAGTTTCATCACAACAGATTCCACACAAATTCCTGCTGAAGAACCTGTAGTCCAACTTCACTACTTGTTTGATCGTCTGGCTTTTTTCCTCATTTGCTTTCACAAAGCTCAAACCAAAAATAAAAGATCAAATATCCTCTCATAATGATTCATTACGACCCTGAACTCAAAACCATGAAAATGTGTTTTCAGAGTTCAAAACACACTATAATTTCCCGTCATTCATTTGATTATTTCAGCTAGATGCTGCAAAGAAAAAGGCTATCCAGACTTGTCTATCCTAGTGACAAATATATAAACATATCAAAATGGAAGACGAGCTGCCAAATCCATCGTACAGTAGTTAATCACGTGACTCAACCCATCTTGTGGCAAATTCATAACATGACAAAGTCAGGTCTGGTTGGGAACAAGGAGGTTGTCGAATGATGACCAATCTGTCTCTTGGCAGTAGACACTCAGGCAGTCAAGTGAGAGGATTTATAGATGGAGCACTCGTGACATAGTCATGATTGCTTGATTTGGCAGCTTCCCTTCCCTTTATTGAGCTCTAGATAGCGTTCCTGTCCATTTAAAATAATTGTTTTATACATTACGAGAGAGAGGGGCGAGAAAAGACAGGGAAAGATTGAGTAGATGGAGAAATTCTGCTAAATGATTGACGTCGCTTGATTAGAACCAAACGTGGTGCTTTAGCCTTTTAATTGGAATGTTTTACCACATTGTTTTGGTTGTGAGGTCACACATGAATTTTCCAAAGTACTCGGAATCATGATGCGGATGCCAAAAAGCAACAGTCGGAGACATCAAGATTACAAGGGGGGCCCTAAAAGGAAACATTAAATCACGTAGGAAAGTATCCATAAAAATATGTTACGAGTTTTACAACAGTGACTGGTTAGAGGTCAACTTCAGTTGTTCAACAAAAAAATATAACATATTGACAAGCATTGACAGCAATAGCTTGATTCTCTCTTTTTTTTCCCCTCCCTCTTCTGAAATATACTTGCACTTGTGTTGTCTTTTTTACTGTGTTCAGCTGTAAAACATTTGGAGAAACTTTACTCTTCCTGTATTCAATGCTGGGACTAGCTAGAGGTCTTTGGCTGACCATTAAAATGATCAAAGAATGGAAAATCGGATTGGGGAGGATGTGGTCCTCCTCTCTCTCTGTGTCTTCATAGTGTGGGCGTCAAGCCAGTCCCACTCTCATGCAAACCCCTCCTCTCACTATTTCCCTCACACTCTCACTCTCTGACTTCCTTGTCTTTCTTACTCTCCCTTTCTCTTTTGCTCTCTCCCTCTCTCTCTCTGACTCCCCCCTTTTTCTCACTCACTCACTCTCTCTCTCTTTACTTCTATCCCTGACTCCCCCCTCTCTTTCTCTCTTCCTCTCTTTCCCTCTCTCTCTCTCTCTGGCAGACCTGCAAAGGGTCAATAAAAATGAGTTAAGCTGAAGGATATGAAACGTGAGGATTTATATGGTATGCACTGGGAAAGGTAGCATCTGGTGCACTACGTGGAAGATGTGGGTATATGGATTCTGCCGGAGTTATTTAGTCAGTTATTTAGTTTTTCCTCAAGGATTTTGCCTGTGCTTAGCTCCATTTATCCTGAAAAACGTAACGAATATAAGCATACCCATAACATGATGCAGCCACCACTATGCTTGAAAATATAGTCAGACTCGAGTCACAAATATGATGACTTGCAATTCGACTTTGACTTTAACACCAATGACTCGTGACTTGACTTGGACTTGAGCCTTATGACTCGACCTGACTTGATACCCTCCCCAAGCCCAAATATAAAAAATGATGCTATTAAAAAAAATGTGCAGCGCATGAACTCGTCATTTCACGGATTACAGTTTGAATCAGACAGCGGCCAATCAAATTGTGCCAGCTGAGAAAAAGTTGTGCGTGGCAGTGCAGGGGAACGTCGGCGGGTGAATTCAGATGGAGCCCTTGGAAAGATGATACCCAAAATTATTATCTTCGGATATAAAGACGATGCTGTATCAACAAAAAACAGATTGCAACTTGCAAAACATGCGGGAAGAAAATTACAGAAGGAGGCGCAGCAATTTCCAACTTTGTTCGACATTTGAAGCTGCACAAAGAATGGTGGCTAATATAGCCGACAGCTATATATTTTATTACTTTACTGGTGTATCATGTAGGCTAACGTAACGTTAAATCAATGTCAGTCAGTCAGTCAGTGCGGGAACGTGATCATTGCACCCAAGATTGAGCTACAACTGGCTAGGCAGTTGGTAGCCTAAATCCTGCCTGATGTTACTGCTGTTCCTAAAACCAATGACATACGTTAGCCTACTGTAACCACACAGAGAGAGTGTGTGTGTGTGTGTGTGTTAAGGTTGGGCGATTGTGTATAAGCCTACATCGCCCGATTGCGCCCCATAGCGATCCTCGATAGTCGATCACTATTGGGGGGGGTGTGTCTTTCTCATGGCTACCCATATATTTCCATCAAAATATAACGTTTATTTAGAAAGTAATAAATATATAGATATTTTTAAAAGCATTCATGATTTGCGTAAATGTAATATACTATTACTCTTGTTAAAAATATGAAATGGTATTATATTTGGTGAAAAGCACATTATGATCTGTTTAGGACTCGAAACTCAAAGTTTAGGACTTGAGACTTGACTTGATACTTGACGGTCTTGACTTGAGACTTGACTCGGACTTGCCTGTCTGGACTTGGGACTTGAGACTTACTTGTGACTTGTAAAACAATGACTTTGTCCCACCTCTGATGTGCTGTATTGGATATGCCCCAAACATAACATACTGTATTCAGGACAAAAAGTTAATTCTTTGCCACATTTCAAAAAAAAGTTTTACTTTAGTGCCTTGTTGCAAACAGGATGCATGTTTCGGAGTATTTTATTCTGTACAGGCTTCCTTCTTTTCACTCTGTCAATTAGGTTAGTATTGTGGAGTAAATACAATTTTGTATTTAACCTTTATTTAACTAGTGGGTTAACTGCCTTGTTCAGTGTGTTAACTGCCTTGTTCAGGGGTAGAACAACAGATTTTTACCTTGTGAGCTCGGGGATTCGATCCAGCAACCTTTCGGTTACTGGCCCAACGCGCTAACCACTGCAGTGTTGTTGATCCATCAGTTCTCTCATATCACAGCCATTAAACTTTGTAACGGTTTTAAAGTCACGTTATGCCTCATGGTGAAATCCCTGAGCGATTTCCTTCCTCTCCGGCAACTGAGTTAGGAAGGACGCCTGTATCTTTGTAGTGACTGGGTGTATTGATACACCATCCAAACTTTACCATGCTCAAAGGGGATATTCATTGTCTGCTTTGAATTTTTTTTTATCCAACTACCAATAGGTGTCTTTCTTTGCGAGGAATTGGTCTTTGTGGTGGAATCTGTGTTTGGAATTCACTGCTTGATTGAAGGACATTACAGATAATTGTATGTCTGGGGTACAAAGATGAGGTAGTCATTAAAAAATCATGTTAAACACTATTATTGCATACAGAGTAAGTCCTGGGGGCCTGGGAAAATACATGCTTCCTCACAACTTTGTGCAAAATTCTATGCCAAACTATGTTCCAATCGGTGCTGTAATTTATTACCCCGTAAACACGTGGGAATACTATTTCAGCGCTATAATATAAGCAACAACTCCACTCCACGTCCATCTCGCGATAGGACCACGATCCCTCCATGCTTGTCTATGGTGAGAGTTTTCCTGGTCTCGCGTGATGTCGGAAGTTTCCCACGCCTATTGTTGTGGTGTCTGCCCTTTTCTCTCACTCTCTCTAGCTACCCGCCGCCTCCCCCTCCTTTCTGGACTCCTTTCCCCCTCTCTATCGTCCCTGCATCGCCAGTCTGCTTCTGTTGTCTCGGCGGATTGTTGGTCTGGGGAGAAAGGATATCGCGAGTGTTGGAGTTTTGGTGAGAGTTTGTGGAAGATGGCGCCTGTTGTGACAGGGTAAGTCTGAGATTCAGGGCTGGTGGTTGTACTGGAGTTAAAGTGAATTTAAGTTTTTCAGAGAGAATTGGTTGCTTATGCTCGAGCATAGATTGCCGACCACATTTGGGTATTTATGGCCATTTGTTTTCAGTCGGCGAAAGCATTTTCTTTGTCTAAATGTATTGTGTGTGTGTTTTCGTTTGACTACTTCACTGTACTGACTGTTGCTGCACCACGGTGCGGTGTTGTGGGGTTCGAGCTAGCTAGCATTGAGGTCCTTTTTCAGCACCAGGCAACGACACGAGTACAATCGGTCTGGGTTGGGGAAAAATAAACGGTTGTGTTTGTCTATATTTTTAGAGAACATTATTCAGCAATATATCCCACGATATAAATGTATGCACCTTCTAACCCGGTTCCAATTGAATATAACGTTAATGTTCCGCTGTGCTTGAAACACGTTGTGGCTTTGTCAAGCAAGGCATCGTTTTCTGTCTACATTGCGTTCAACTCAAGTCCGTGTTGTTAGCTGGCTGGCTAACTAGCTAGCTATCTGGATATTTCTCTATCGATTGTTGGTAAATACACTTGCAGACGTGTGATTAAGCGATGTTTTGCCGTGCGTAAATGTACTCGAATATAAAGTGGTGTTTAAAAAACAGTCCCGTGTTTTCCCGTGCCATATCCTCTCCATGCGCGGTGCAGACAAATGTTTATTTTATTTTTGAGCGCAACCTGGGGCATAACCTAACGCTAATTCTCTAGAAACTACCCGAAAGTCCAAAAACATCACGTTGTGATTATTTTTATTTATTTTGTACATATGGAATTTCGTATCTTTCTATATAGGTCCGTAGACGTCAGATAGCCAGCGCAGAGCCACTGAATTGTAAAGCTCAAAGAAAATATGCGTGAAATGTGACGCCCCTGTCCAACGTTGGTTCGCTGCTTTACGAAATAGCGAACGCTCTAATAAATTAGCTACTGTAGTTATTTAACTAGTTTTAAGCTACTTACATTTCTGAAAGGCAATCCTAAAAGAGGCAGCTATCTAATCTGTCTAAATAACCTGTATTTTTGCTGCTGTAGGCGACGAGTTAAATGATAACCTCAGACTCGCTATCTTGAATGTTAGTCAGTTTCATGGTCGTTGTCTAATATCTTTGATTGTAGCTAATTTTGCAATTGGGAGATGAAACGTGGGTAATTATTTAATGAAAAAAGGGCTTGGAATTTATTTATATAAAAAAAAAAATGAAATGGGCTTTATTTAGCCTATTTGTCACCAGACTTTATAATTGACTGGGAAATAGTATTGTCATCATAGCATGCCTTAAGTCTACTACTCTATAGCTTAATTTTCAAAGTTTCCAATGCTCTTATGATGCAATAACTAGTATTAATGTTACTATGATGTATTATAAACTACTATCAAAATAGCATCTACAGTAGCTATCTGGTCTATGGATATCTCCCATGCCCAAAACAGTCCTGTAATTTCGATGGTTTGCCTGCACATTAGCCAAACACAGGCCTTTTTGTACTGTGGAGTCAGTAATCCCCACAGACAGCTCAGTGGGTGACAGACATTAGCTGGGCCTTTTGGGGGAGGGGGTGGGGCAATGCGTGCGTGCTCATTTGGGGCTTTCCAGCAGACCTGAGCTGATATCTGTTTGGAGAGAGGGCAGGCGGGGTGGGTCTGGGTGGCTGGCCACCTGTCCAGATGATATTTACTGAAGCCGTGTGCTTTTTTTCCTGCGGGGGATTGAGTGAGGGGGGGGGTTAGAATGCCATAAGGGGTCATTATATATCATGTGGCTGGGCACGAGGCTGGAGGCTAGGGATGAGAGCGAAAGAGCCCACAGCCCAGCCGGTCTGTACACAGCCCAGTGCCCCTGCAGCCCCACTCAGGGTCAGATCTGACAGACAAAGCCCCTTCTCAGGGTTGGCAGGGCAGGGACCTGTGGTTGAGGCAGGGCACTAGTGCAGAGATGAGAGGGCAGTCTGAACTGGGTCCAATAAGAATATGCATTCTTATTGGAAAAATGTAAGCGGGAGGCTTTATATAGCCTATGTCTGAGTTTGTGAGCAAAGGTGTAAAAAATTAACACATTGTAGGGGCTTACTGAAAGTCTTGCTTAAGTTAAGATGGTTGTAATGTAAAGTACCAGTAAAACATTCTACATTGTAGAATAATAGTGAAGACATCAAAACTATGAAATAACACATATGGAATCATGAAGTAACCAATAAAGTGTTAAACAAATCAAAATATATTTGAGATTCTTCAAAGTAGCCACCATTTTCCTTGATGACAGCTTTGTACACTCTTGGCATTCATGAGGTAGTCACCTGGAATGCATTTAAATTAAGAGGTGTGCCTTGTTAATTTGGGGAATTTCTTTCTTTTTTAAAGCGTTTGAGCCAATCAGTTGTGTTGTGACAAGGTAGGTGTGGTATACAGAAGAAAACCCTATTTGGTAAAAGACCAAGTCTATATTATGGCAAGAACAGCTCAAATCATCAAAGAGAAACAACAGTCCATCATTAAATCAAATCAAAGTTTATTTGTCTCGTGTGCCGAATACAACAGGTGTAGACCTTACAGTGAAATGCTTACTTACAGGCTCTATCCAATAGTGCAAAAAAGGTATTAGGTGAACAATAGGTAGGTAAAGAAATAAAACAGTAAAAAAAACAGGCTACATACAGACACCGGTTAGTCAGGCTGATTGAGGTAGTATGAACATGTAGATATGGTTAAAGTGAGAGGGTTGGTGGGTGGGACACAATGCAGTTAACCCGGTTAGCCAATGTGTGGGAGCACTGGTTGGGGGTAAAAACTGTTGAGAAGCCTTTTTGTCCTAGACTTGGCACTCTGGTACCGCTTGCCATGCGGTAGTAGAGAGAACAGTCTATGACTGGGGTGGCTGGGGTCTTTGACAATTTTTAGGGCCTTTCTCTGACACCGCCTGGTGTAGAGGTCCTGGATGGCAGGCAGCTTAGCCCCAGTGATGTACTGGGCCGTACGCACTACCCTCTGTAGTGCCTTGCGGTCGGAGGCCGAGCAATTGCCGTACCAGGCAGTGATGCAACCAGTTAGGATGCTCTCGATGGTACTTTAAGACATGAAGGTTAGTCAGTCTGGGAAATTACAAGAACTTTGAAAGATTCTTCAAGTGCAGTCGCATAAACCATCAAGCGCTATGATGAAACTGGCTCTCATGAGAACCGCCACTGGAAAGGAAGACCCAGAGTTACCTCTGCTGCACAGGATAAGTTCATTAGAGTTACCAGCCTCAGATTGCAGCCCAAATAAATGCTTCAGAGTTCAAGGGACAGACATCTCAACATCAACTGTTCAGAGGAGACTGCGTGAATCAGGCCTTCATGGTCGAAATGCTGCAAAGAAACCACTACTAAATGACACCGATATTAAGAAGAGACTTGCTTGTGCCAAGAAACACGAGTAATCTACATTAGACCGGTGGAAATCTGTCCTTTGGTTTGATGAGTTCAAATTTGCGATTGTTTTTGTTTCCTACCGCCCTGTCTTTTTGAGACGTAGAGTAGGTGAACTGATGATCTCCCCATGTGTGGTTCCCATCGTGAAGCATGTAGGAGGTGATGTGGGGGTGTTTTGCTGGTGACACTGTCAGTGATTTATTTAGAATTCAAGGGACACTTAACCAGTATGGCACCACAGCCTCTTGCATCAATACGCCATCCCATCTGGTTTACACTTAGTCCCACTATCATTTGTTTTTCAACAGGACAATGATCCAAAATACACCTCCAGGCTGTGTAAGGGCTATTTGACCAAGAAGGAGAGTGATGGAGTGCTGCATCAGATGACCTGGCCTCCACAACCATCTGACCTCAACCCAATTGAGATGGTTTGGGATGAGTTGGACTGCAGAGTGAAGGAAAAGCAGCCAACAAGTGTTCAGCATTTGTGGGAAATCCTTTAAGACTATTGGGAAATTATTCCAGGTGAAGCTGGTTGAGAGAATGCCAAGAGTGTGCAAAGCTGTCATCAAGGCAAAGGGTGGCTACTTTTGAAGAATCTCAAATATATATTTAGAAGAAAAAAAAAAAACTTTTTTTTGGTTACCTCCAAATGTGTTATTTCATAGTTTTGATTTCTTCGCTCTTATTCTACAATGTAGAAAATTGTTAAAACAAAGAACCCCTGGAATGAGTGTGTCCAAACTTTTGACTTGTACTTTATATCTGAACTCTTTCAGCTCAGTTTATCCTAAATAGTATCATGTGGCATTGTACATGATCTTTCCTTTTGATAAGAGAAGCGGTGAAGAATTCAGGCAGGATGTCTCTTCAGGGCAGAAAAACAACAAGGGAAAGGACCATAGTAAATGTTTGTTTTGTCTAAAATGAGATTAAAACCTCTTCCAAATGATCCACAGGAATTCATATTTGAGCTGTCACAGAACATAAGACTAGCTTACCTGCAGCCTATCTCCTCAACACAGCTCTCTGAATGTTAGAAAAACTGGAATAAGATCAGATTACACAGCAATCGTTCATCCAACCTCAGTGAGCATACCAGTGAACCTACCAGCTCTGGCTGAAAAAACACAATCTGGGCATCGCCTGGGATGATAAAAACATGAATCACTTATTTCAACACAATGCTGCCTCTGCTTGGCCCCAGGGAACGCTATTTGATTCAACTTTCTTATTTTTTTTTCTCATGTCCTTACACTTTTTACCCCTCTGCCAAAAGGCGTACGTCGGGAAGACTTAGTCGAGTCAACGCCAGGCCTCTTTTCAACCATGTAATGACACCATTAAACCTGCCTGTGAGGGACAGAGGTGGTGTGTGTGTGCATTTTTGCGTGTTTGTGGCTCTTTGGGGAGTGTGTTAAGCGTACGTGTGAGTCACTGAGTGTGTGTGTGTGTATTTGGTGTGCGAGTTCCCTGAAACAGGAGTTGAGGTGTGTGTGTGTGTGTGACGCAGTCTCCAGGGTCCTCTCCTCTTCCAGTTCACACATTATGAAAGGAGTGGTTCAGAGAGAGGAGCAGATGTGGAAGCAGTGACCTTTTTGGTGGCAGAGGGCTGGGGTGGAGTTAAAAGGGTCTACCGATTCATCCCTCCTGACACTCTCGCACTCCCCGCCTCACTCCCTCCTCTACCTGAGCTGAGGCATTGAAGGATCGGTTGAGGGAGGAGATGCATGCTGGTAAAGAGCCGATCTGTTTGACACGTTGTGACCTGAGAGCTATACAGATGGTCTTACTGAAGAGATGTACATTCAGTAAATGCTCTGAATCATCTCCAAAGTCGGAGGCAGATTCATTGAACATGGAAGGCAATGAATAACATGCAGTTTGCCAACAAAGTTGCCAGGATGTTTTGAAAAGGTGCTATGGTTTCATTTCATTGTGAAATCCCCTGATGCTTATTGGCCAACATGGACCAGCTAGGTTGGACTCAACTTGATTGAGTTATGACTAGGGCCGTGGCGGTCATGAAATTGTGTCAGCCGGTTATTGTTCTACAAAAGACTGCCGGTCTCACGTTAATTAGCATAAACACATCTACATTTAAAAATATATATATATTTTTTTAATTTTAATTTTATTTAACTAGGCAAGTTATTGATGGCCTAGGAACAGTGGGTTAACTGCCTTGTTCATGGGCAGAACGACAGATATGTACCTTGTCACCTCGGGGATTCGATTTTGCAGCCTTTCGGTTGCTAGTCCAACGCTCTAACCACTAGGCTACGCTGCCGCCCCAAATATATATATATATATACACCATCACACTAAATCCATTATTTATCTTTGGTAGATCTGAAGACACATCAATAGTAACATGTTTTCACAACAAAACATATTTCATTAAACTGTCAGCCGCTCTCTCTGCGTGCTTAAGAAGGAATTAAGGAGAGAGGAGATGGAAACGCACGGCGGTGAGATATTCTGTAGCTAAAGGTAATATTTCAGCCTATGAATTATGAAAATATATAAAAATGCCCTCTTACTAGGCTATTCAAAACCAAATATAAGCCGCTTTGCACAATCATTGAACCAACCTCATCAGCTAGACCTGTATATTTTCTCCCAGACTCATGGATATAAAGTTTGGAGCGTAGCATAAGGTAACCAGTCCATCCAGTATGGATAATAATACAGTCCTCACTCAAACGCCATTAAAATACTTTAAAAAAAAGTTTGGAATAGGCTAGACCAATTATGTACCAAATACTACTTAAATCAGTTTTTTTTATTTTTATGTTCTGCCGTGTGAAATATGCTGTAGATTATGTATTGTCTAATGGCACAATAATTATTTTAGTTTTCGGGCTCATCAGGGCATATGCATAAGCTCCAATATGCATCTGAGTGTTTTGAATGAATCATCCCTTTAGAAAGTGCTGTCCACTTCGTTGTGTTAAGGCTTTGAAACAACATCCACAACAACCATGTTTTTCACTTAGTTTCAACCTGTTGTTGAACTTCTCTCTTCAAACTGATGAATCACAGTAAGGTGAGTTTTTTGTTTTAAAGCACGATACTGTTTTGCTAAGTGTTTGATGTGATTTTTGATACCATTTGCATTGATGTCAGAGTGGTTAGAGGGACCATAGAGCCCTGAGTACCAGGCCATTAGGACCTGATGGTTGTCAGTGAGTTGAGTACTACTAAGGCATGTCCAGAGTGCATAAGAGGAGATTACCGTGACTCAACGGTCACATGGAATTTTACTGAGGTCATGACTGCTGGTGTGACGGTAATACGGTCACTGCAACAGCCCTAGTTATGACATGCTTCCCTATCACGCTCAGTCTTGTTTTCTCTCCATTCTTCTTTTCTTCTTTCTTTCTCTTTCTTTCTTTCTTTCTTTCTTTCTTTCTTTCTTTCTTTCTTTCTTTCTTTCTTTCTTTCTTTCTTTCTTTCTTTCTTTCTTTCTTTCTTTCTTGCTCTCCTTTCAATCTCTTTCTGAGGAAACACAAGGGATGAAAAGGCACATTTTTTGAGTCATTTGGCTTGGCATTCGCCCAGCTTGGCGCTCCCCATACTTGGTCCTCCGCCACACACTAGTGTGAGTGTGGAAGAGGCAAGGATGTCTGCCAATGAGAATAAGCCCAATCCACGTATATCTCATACATTAGTTAACCATTTTTTTTTTTTTTTTTACATAACAAGTGGTTTTCTTTATTTGTCATGTACAATTCCAGGGCTGACACTCACTCTTTCACTTTAAAGTGTTGCTGAGCAACAACCATTGATTACAACGTTTTAACAAACCATATGACGGTATGCTGAAATCTGCTTTTAACAATAAATTGTTTCTAAAACACTTGAGGAAGAGTGCAGATGCAAAGTTTGGTAACAGAATTGACAGTAAAATCTCAGTTTTTTTTGTGACACCATGTTTTTGAAAATCTGTTAAATATCTACTCTGAATTAAGATTGCCTGCAGAAAGAAATGGTTGTCAGCTATGATATGACACTTTGAGTTTGAAAACATCTATTTTGGTTATTGAACGACAGTAAGATGGACAGTGGATCAACACCCCAAAAACAGAATGACTGTAACAGAATGACATCATGGGTCCTTGAACTGTGCTATACAGAAATGCACAATTATAAATGTGTAGTTTTAGTGTGTTTATTGTATTTTGATGTGTATTGTGAGCTATACAGGGCTAATCTGGAAAAGAGACTTTGTGTCTCAGCATTGACTGTATGTCAAAATATAGGACAAAATAATAATAATAAAAAAATTATTCCCTTCATGGTGATGTATCTGGAATAGGTGCACAAAGGTATAAACATTTAATATCCTCCTTTGCATGTTTGGTTATTATTCTACACACTGGCCAGGGCTTGACAGTAACTTTTTTAGGCACTTGTCCTTCAGACAAGTAGGACTAGGGCTGGGAGGTATACCGTATTTTATGATATACCGGTTTTGATTCAGAGACAGGTTTGAGTTTTTACTTTACCTTTTATACCGGTATTTTAATATTTGGTTTGTTAAATGTAAACATGCCATGTGTAATGTCAATTTTTATAGTTTACTGCGCTACTTGAGTCATCTCTCTCCGCTCTTTCTCTCCGTGACACTTTCCACACAGACCTAGCCACGCCCCCTGTCACTCAAGGAGCGCGTTTGATGTTCCTCAACTGTGACACTTGCGTTCAGTCTGCATGGTCAATGCAGCACATGCAACAATTCTGTTTTCACTCTGCTTCTTAATATAAATCCACTAGCGTTCTATAATGACACTATTAGTTTGTGTTTCTTACATCAGCAAACAGCTAGTTTGTCTTGTCATAGCAAGTTGCGCTAAATCTTGAGATGCTAATGGTTAGCCGCTAATGCTAATATTTAGCTAGCTAATAAATGTACTGAGTAAGATCAAACGTAGCTAGGTAATACAGCCTGATAATACCAGTGATGGTGTAGACCTAACTTAGAATGTTGTTTGTGCAACAGTATCTTCTAAATCAAAGAGCAATATGCAGAGCAAGAATATGTTAGCTGCATGATGTAGCTAAGAGAAAACATCCAATGTAGCCAAAGCTTATAGGGTCCCCTAGGAAACACTTATCAACACTTTAGTTTTTACTCTGTCACAATAACACCTCTCTGGCATTTTAATTTGTTGTCATATCAAACAACACTGTATTCAAAGTGCCCACTATGACTATTCTAACTATAGAATTAGAATAGTCATTCCAAAAGTTTTGCTCTAATTCACAAGTCAAATCGCAATTACAACATTTGGTTAAAAATACGTCTTTGATTATTTGCTCATATCGTGCAGCCCTACGTGGCAGTGTGGAAATTCTCAATTGAGCAGTGGTGTAAAGTACTTAAGTAAAAATACTTTTAAGTACTACTTAAGTCGTTTTTTGGGAGGTATCTGTACTTTACTATTTTTGACAACTTTTACTTCACTACATTCCTAAAGAAAATACTGTACTTTTTACTCCATTTTCCCTGGCACCTAAAAGTACTAGTTACATTTTGAATGCTTATTAGCAGGACAGGAAAATGGTCCAATTCACACACTTATGAAGAGAACATTCCTGGTCATCTACTGCGTCTGATCTGGTGGACTCACTAAGCTTACAAACAAAGCATTTGTGTTATGCCTGAGATTTGCAGTGTGCCCCTGGCTATCCGTAAATAAATTGGTGCCATCTGGTTTGCTTAATATAAGAATTTTGAAATTATTTATACTTTTACTTAAGTACATTTGATCAATTACATTTACTTTTGATACTTAAGTATATTTAAAACCAAATACTTTTAGACTTTTACTCAAGTAGTATTTTACTGGGTGACTCATTTTTACTGGAGTCATTTTCTATTAATGTATCTTTTACTTTTACTCAAGTATGACAATTGGGTACTTTTTACACCACTGCAATTGAGTGCAGGAAATTATAATAGTGCTGAAATTTGTTTTGGTTGTTTTATACTGTTCAATTCAACTTCAATCCGAATGGAGAAAGACTCATTGCAATCACTAAGAATGTATGTGTTGCCACCCTGGGATCATTCGCTACTCATACAGCACCCTGGGATCACTCGCTACTCATATAGCACCCTGGGATCACTCGCTACTCATACAGCACCCTGGGATCACTCGCTCCTCATACAGCACCCTGGGATCACTCCTCCTCCTGGAGGATGGTTGGCCACACTTAGTAGCCTATAAAATATTGCAACATTACAATTACAACCAAATACTTTTGTCTTTATAAAATAATTCCCTCCAGGGCTTCGAATTAAGATAAATATATTTACTGTTCAAAACAGACTCTGGGACACTTCTGGGATGACAGAACCAAAATACGACATTAAATGTATGCATGTACTCTGCTGTGCTGTACTCTACTCTATTATTCTGTGCTGTACTCTACTCTATTCTGCTGTGCTATACTCTATTCTGCTGTGCTGTACTCTATTCTGCTGTGCTGTGCTCTACTCTATTCTGCTGTACTCTACTCTATTCTGCTGTACTCTACTCTATTCTGCTGTACTCTACTCTATTCTTCTGTGCTGTGCTCTACTCTATTCTTCTGTGCTGTGCTCTACTCTATTCTGCTGTGCTGTACTCTATTCTGCTGTGCTGTACTCTATTCTGCTGTGCTGTACTCTATTCTGCTGTGCTCTACTCTATTCTGCTGTGCTGTGCTCTACTCTATTCTGCTGTGCTGTACTCTACTCTATTCTGCTGTGCTGTACTCTACTCTATTCTGCTGTGCTGTACTCTATTCTGCTGTACTCTACTCTATTCTGCTGTGCTGTGCTCTACTCTATTCTGCTGTGCTGTGCTCTATTCTGCTGTGCTCTACTCTATTCTGCTGTGCTCTACTCTATTCTGCTGTGCTCTACTCTACTCTATTCTGCTGTGCTCTACTCTACTCTATTCTGCTGTGCTCTACTCTATTCTGCTGTGCTGTGCTCTACTCTATTCTGCTGTGCTGTGCTCTACTCTATCTCTGCTGTACTGTGCTCTACTCTATTCTGTTGTGCTGTACTCTACTCTATTCTGCTGTGCTGTGCTCTACTCTATTCTGCTGTGCTCTACTCTATTCTGCTGTACTCTACTCTATTCTGCTGTGCTGTGCTCTACTCTATTCTGCTGTGCTGTACTCTATTCTGCTGTGCTGTACTCTATTCTGCTGTGCTGTACTCTATTCTGCTGTGCTCTACTCTATTCTGCTGTGCTCTACTCTATTCTGCTGTGCTGTACTCTACTCTATTCTGCTGTGCTGTACTCTACTCTATTCTGCTGTGCTGTGCTCTACTCTATTCTGCTGTGCTCTACTCTATTCTGCTGTGCTGTACTCTACTCTATTCTGCTGTACTCTACTCTATTCTGCTGTGCTGTACTCTACTCTATTCTGCTGTGCTGTACTGTACTCTATTCTACTCTACTGCAGCTGTGGTTTGTGACTGCTATGATTTCCTGTTGTGGCCAATTCAATTGTAGTCACTCTGTTACTGATTTAAAAAAGTGTTGGTCACTCTTACCGATTTGGTAAGAGTGACAGGTTTTAATCACTTAATAATTCATAAACAAAATTGTTATCAGTAGAAACACATTAACTTCTGTGAACTTTCATTATCCTCCCTCATGAGGGAGAGGAATTAGATAATATCTTAAAGATATGTGGGTTTCTGGTAACAGAAACAGACACTATGCAATATTTCTTACAGAAGGCAAATCATTTCTGCAGATGACCCCTTTTCCATCTGTGTGACCAGAATTCAAAGCCTTTGCTTATTCCGAATTTTTAGGATGGAAAATGGTTGAAAAACGTTGCCTTCATGCCCGAAAATATAGACCCTTTTTGCTTTCATTTGACACCAAATTTGATACGCTCCAATTAACTTCACATGTTGAATGCTAATGTGTCCTTCTACATGGAAATGACCTTGTGTATTTGATTAACCTTTTCTTGTTGGGGTTGGGGGTGCATTTCCTTATTCCCAAAAGCCTGAGGGCCAGAGTTTTAAGTTATTCCCTTACCGTCACCAGACAAGAATTGAATTCTTTGTAGGAGGAAAGAGCTCCCCCCTCTCTTTACCCAAGTGAGAATGCAGTATTTGCTCTGCATGAGCTCCAACTTTATCTCTGGGGCTCAAAAAGGCGTTATTGTTTCAAGAAGGACAAGATAAGAAGAATCCTCGATGCCAATAAGCCAGTGTGGTTTTGAAAACACCCTCGCGTCATGGTTGAACGAAGCCCAAGTTCCCTGTTGTTGTTGGCCTTGCTAATCCTCTCGCCGAGACTAGAGAGAGAGAGAGAGAGAGAGGGAAAGAGAGCACAGAAAGTACTGTTTTGCGCTGCCACCTCTCTCCTCAAGCCAAGCGAGTTTCAGCATCGCCAAGGGAACCAGCCGTCTTTCTACCGGTGTCAGCGTTTTCTGCCCTACCGTTACATTTCAGGATGTTTCATTCAGAAAACATGAAGTGATCCCCATGTCTGTCTGTTGCTCATTTGATTTCATTCAACGTCCTCTCCAACCATCCCAGAATCATGTCATGTTTTGCAATCTTTTACAGCACACACAGTGGAAAAAAACTGTTGGATACAGCTTGAATGGTATTGACTTTTTAATTTTTAATTTTTTTTCTCTCACTGCTGCAGGTTTTTTTTCTTGTGAAAAGAGTGGGGGCGGACTCCTCGGGTGAGAAAAAGAGATTTGTTTTTGGACACGTACTCTTTTAATAGGGGGGAAAGAGTTCTGCCAAGCGCTGTTTATTAGACATTAATAACATGCTTGACGTTACCAAGAGAACATAGCAGGAGAGCATCTGTTTAGAAAGACATCCTTTGTTCTCTATTGTTTTTGGCCTTGCACAAATGGCTTGTTGAATGTGTTGTTTTTGGAACTCAATGGATTTTTTTAGATTGTGGTTGATAGTTGACTAACCACCAGACTCTTTAGTCAGTCAAAGTTCTGTCTCTTTTCAGACTGGTGTTTTTGAATCTGGACTGTAGGCAACATTAGCCTTTTGGAAGCGTGTGTCCTTTACTAGGCCATAGAGTTCACATGAGGGGAAACCCCCATCACCATCCACAACTGCCACGCTCTCCCATCTGAGGAACAAGGAGTGGCAATTGGCAAGGCCTCGCAGAGACGGATTAACCATTTCAGAGACCCGTTAGTATAGCCTACGCCAGCTATGATGTCATCATTATCCAACCCATGCTAGGATGCTGCCACCACCACCACCACCACAAAATTAGCTCTACATTCCATTTCTATGTCTGCAACACAACCATCGCTAAGAGCTAGGAAAATATTGAGAACCTACTATAACCAGTCAGCCGCCTAGTTAACCATTTTGTCTTTTACCACCTCGTTAGCCTAGTTAACCATTTTGTATTTTACCAGCCCTGGCATTCACCCTCTTCCTGCTCCCTATGTCATCCTTCTCCTGCTACCTCTGTCACCCTCCCCTGGCAGAGGCTAATATTAGCCTGTGGCACCATGGAGCCTGGCAAGGGCCAGACACACACACACACACACACACACACACACACACACACACACACACACACACACACCCTGGCAATTCCTTTGTGTGGCCCCAGGGGCTCCACTGCCACTGTGCCCTTGCAAGTGACGATTGCATCCAGGGAGAAGGAGAGGCTGCCTCCCTCTGCTAAAGGAGGGATTGAGGGAGAGCGAGACAGAAAGAATTAGAGGGAGGAGAAGCAGGGATCTATGAAAAAGAAAGTAGGTGACAGACTCCGTCTCTTCCTTTGCTGGGCAGCGACAGACATATGAGTTGTGTTTTTCTGTTTAAAACACCACATCAGACCAGACAGAGACTTGAAAACGGGGAACAGGGTAGCTGAAACCTTTTTCTTTTTTTTACTCCTAACATGACAACAACACAGAAACCAGACAGTGGGCTGGAGGTGACAAACTCGGAGCGCAACAAACACACAGACTTCACAGTCTGCTGAGGATCACAGAGCATGTGGGTTAAAGGGCGCTGAGGTTTCTCATGTCTGACTTCTCTCTCTCTCTCTCTCTCTCTCTCTCTCTCTCTCTCTCTGTCTCTGTCTCTGTCTCTGTCTCTGTCTCTGTCTCTGTCTCTGTCTCTGTCTCTGTCTCTCTCATTCTCTCTCTCATTCTCTCTCTCTTTTTTTTTTATTTTTTTATTTTTTATTTTTTAAAATAAATTTTATCCCCTTTTCTCCCCAATTTTCGTGGTATCCAATCGCTAGTAATTACTATCTTGTCTCATCGCTACAACTCCCGTACGGGCTCGGGAGGTCATTCTCTCTCTCATTCTCTCTCTCATTCTCTCTCTCATTCTCTCTCTCTGTCTGTCTCTCTGTCTGTCTCTCTCTGTCTCTCTCTGTCTCTCTCTGTCTCTCTCTGTCTCTCTGTCTCTCTCTGTCTCTCTCTGTCTCTCTCTGTCTCTCTCTCTCTCATTCTGTCTCTCGCGCTCTCTCTCTCTAAGCAGAGGACAGTTTGTGGTGGAGTGGATTAATGACCAGAGGATAGCTTTGAATTGGTTCACTGACGTGTGTGTGTCAGGGTTTCCATTAGCGTGTAATTGTTGGCTGGATCTGTCTAAGGCTGCCCTGCTGCTGAGGAGAGAGCGAAGCTATTATTGATTGCTAAGATCGAGGCCTTTTTCATTGAAGTAAAACGAAAGTTAGAGTATGCCTATAGCTAATAGCGTACAAGGCAGGGCTCCAGAGGACGACCATTTAGTCACGTTTTGCGACCCTTTGACCATTTTATTGGTCGCGCCGGTGTGGGCTGCACGTTCGTTCACCTCACTAAAATGTTTAAAAAAAATTATGGGACTAAAACCATGATTTGGTCAAAGTGTAAGAAAGTGTCTGCCTGTCTGACCATGTGACTGTTTCTCTGAGTCCTGCTGCTGCGTTGACCGAGCCACTATCGCTCTCCTTTCCCAGCGGGGGAAAATACTCCAGGAGAAAAAAGTATTCTGATTGTATAAAATGTTACATCCAATTGCTAGGAAAACACAGCTAGCTACCCTGTTGTCACAGTGGAGAGAGGAGGTTCTCAGCTTTCTGTAGGTATTTATTTCTCAACTGTCAAAAATCGGACATTTTTGGAACAGTGAAATATAACAGCAATAGTGTTATTTTCTACCCAAAATAAATGACAATCACCGGATTAGGTTTCACATTAAAATATTTATAATCACCAGTTGATGAAAACACCTTATTTCTTCAATACCGTCTCAGTCTTTTACACTTAAAAGCAATAAGGTTGTGACCTTATGAGATGATAGGCCTACACCTTTTATTTTTCTCTTGAGTGGTGCCACAAAAATAAATTGGTGCGTCCAAATCGTGGACTGTCACCAACTGAAAAACGTAGTGGCACAATGGGGAAGGTTAGGGGAATGTTAGGGGAAGGTTAGGGGAATGTCCTCCGTATGAACTAGTTGTAATATTAGTAGTGAACAAAGATGAGGAGAATGTTGCCGTGGCCAAATGCAGGCTATTGTGTAACTCGCTGTTCAGGTAGGATGCAACAATTTGTATATTTTTTTGTATGTACAGTATAAGTAATTTGTTTTATCATTATTGTAAATCATTTTTATTATTGTAGGCCAATTTATTTATCCAAACCAGTTCTTTAAATATGCTAAACTTGTTTTTGTTTCATTGGCTAAATGAAATTGGTTAAATCTGTGTTTTTTTCTGTGCTCCGTATTTAGTTTAAGATGCGTTATTAGCAGGCTTTTTGTAAAAAGAAAAATATATATATATATATTTGAATTTACCTATTGCTGTCATATGTTGGGTATGGTAAGCACTAACCTTGGTAAATGCCTCAATATAGCCTGTTCAAAACATTTTGAAAGTTTAAACCAGTTCACAAGTGTTTTGTTCCATTTTGTTGAGCATTTATTTTGGACCAAATTTAAGCTCCAACTGTAATGTTGCATGTATTTTCCCTCTAAACAATAGCTTGACTTACCTAATAAAGTTTAGAAATGTTTGTGAACGTTTGGTGCTGTGCGGCTATTAGCCTATTTGTTGCAGGCCTGAAGGCAGTGCGCGTCGGAACTCAGACAGTTGAACTTGAAGTGAGGAAGAATGTTTTAGGCCTACCATAGTTACTCCTATAATCTAACAATATAATGCTTATCTTTTTAAAATATAATGTTTTTTTTATAATGTACAAATTAGCCAACTTTTGTACACCTATATCTGTATAGCTGAATGGCTACTACAGATATACAGCTATACAGCCATTCAGATATACAGATATACAGAAATACAGCTAATCTGACAAGGAGAAAGAAATTCATGTCGTTGTCTTAGCAACTGGCATCTCTCTCTCTCTCTCTCTCTCTCTGTCTCTCTCTGTCTCTGTCTCTCTCTCTCTCTCTCTCTCTGTCTCTCTCTGTCTCTCTCTCTGTCTCTCTCTCTGTCTCTCTCTGTCTCTCTCTCTCTCTCTCTGTCTCTTTCTGTCTCTCTCTCCTTCTGTCTCTCTCTCTCTCTTTCTGTCTCTCTCTCTCTCTTTCTGTCTCTTTCTGTGTCTCTCTCTCTCTCTCTCTCTCCTGTCTCTCTGTCTCTCTGTCTCTCTGTCTCTCTGTCTCTCTCTTCGTCTCTCTCTCTCTCTCTCTTCGTCTCTCTCTCTCTCTCTCTCTCTCTCTCTCTCTCTCTCTCTCTGTCTCTCTCTCTCTTCGTCTCTCTCTCTCTCTCTCTCTCTTCGTCTCACTCTCTCTCTCTCTCTCCTTCGTCTCTCTCTCTCTCTCCTTCGTCTCTCTCCTCGCTCTCTCTCTCTTCGTCTCTCTCCTCGCTCTCTCTCTCTTCGTCTCTCTCCTCGCTCTCTCTCTCTTCGTCTCTCTCCTCGCTCTGTCTCTCGCTCTCGCTCTCTCTGTGTCTCTGTGTCTGTGTCTGTGTCTGTCTCTCTCTCTCGTCTCTCTCACTGTCTCTCTCTGTCTCTCGCTCTCTCTCTCTCTCTCTCTCTCTGTCTGTGTCTCTCTGTCTGTGTCTCTCTCTCTCGTCTCTCTGTCTCTCTCTCTCGACAGGCCCAAGCTTCTCTTCCTTTTTATATACTGAACAAAAATATAAACGCAACGATTTTACTGAATTAGTTTTCCCCCACGAAAGAGCTTTGTTACAGATAGAAATTCTCCTCAGTTTCATCAGCTGTCCGGGTGGCTGGTCTCAGAAGAAATGAACATTCAATCCACAGCTCTGGTGGACATTCCTGTAGTGAGCATGTCAATTGAACGCTCCCTCAAAACTGTGGCATTGACATCTGTGGCATTGTGTTGTGTGACAAAACCGCACATTTTAGAGTGGCCTTTTATTGTCCCCAGCACAAGGTGCACCTATGTAGTGACCATGCTGTTTAATCAGCTTCTTGATATGCCACACCTGTCAGGTGGATGGATTATCTTGGTAAAGGAGAAATGCTCACTAACAGGGATGTAAACACATTTGACAGAGATAAGTTTCATTAAACACGGGACCAACACTTGACATGTTGCCTTTATATTTCTGTTATATCTCGTTACGTGGACACCTAAAGCCTATATGCCCTGATGCAATTTACTGCTAAAATCCGACAGCTGAACTGTGAGGTGGACAATTGTTTTAGGAAAGGAAAAACCAATAAAACAATAGGCTATAAAGTTTTCCATGGAAACACAAGGAATAGTGTTTTTGTAATCAGTTACAGGTTTTTTTTTTTTGGCAATTTGGGCAATATCCCTCATTTATTGACGTCTCTGGCTGTGTGGGTGGATACCGTAATGGGTTACGAACCCAATGCATTATGGATGACCGGTACGTTTCTCAAATTTTAAATTAATTCTTCCCGGTCACTTGTCCGGTGCCAAGATTTACTGAATAATATCTTGGTGTGTGATTGTGTTTTTAAAATTTAACCTCAGTAAGAACAAATATTATTTGTGTAGGGGGGAGGGATGATACTTTGGTGGTTTGTTTCACCACAGAAGACTACAGAAACCCTATCTAATTTACACCCCCCCCCCCCCCCCCCCCCCGCTATCGAAAACACTGCCAGGCTCCTAGAGGGGGTGGGGGGAGTGTCGCTCTATAAACTCTGACCCCCTTTTCCCCCTGGGGAGGGAAAGAAAGGGGGATGAAGATAGAAAGGGAGGTCATTGAGGGTGCAGAGGAAAGAAGAACGTCCCCGTCCCCCCGTCCCCCCCCACTGGGCCGAGCACTTCTTTCACACAACCCACACTCTGAGGCCTCATTTACATCTGTATGTAAATTTGTGTGTGTGAGAGACTCATTCTGTCCTGTAGGCTACAGTTATATACAGTTCACAGTATTCTATTATTGTTATCAGTATAGGCTACACAGTCAAAAAAAAAAAAAAGGGGGTGTAAAAATAAGTGTTGACTTATTTTAAGCCATGATGAGTATTTTCAACACTGAGGAGTCTATGAACTTTAGTTTCGGAATTAAATCGTGTGTGTAGAATTATGCAGTCGTTGCAGTGTAAATTCAACTCAATTCAGTGGAATTTGAACACCATTTTGAGTCAAATTAACTCTGAAAATGTGACACTACCTAAAGAATAACTTTAACACTATCTAGACTGGGAACTAATGTTATCTAAACAGTGTTGAATTCAACTCTATAGGAGGTAAATTAACCCTTTTTATCTTACTGTTGTTTAGGGTAGTGCACATACAGCTAGTAGCTAGTAGGCCCCAGTGTTGTTTAGGGTAGTGGACATACAGCTAGTAACTAGTAGGCCCCAGTGTTGTTTAGGGTAGTGGACATACAGCTAGTAACTAGTAGGCCCCAGTGTTGTTTAGGGTAGTGGACATACAGCTAGTAACTAGTAGGCCCCAGTGTTGTTTAGGGTAGTGGACATACAGCTAGTAACTAGTAGGCCCCAGTGTTGTTTAGGGTAGTGGACATACAGCTAGTAACTAGTAGGCCCCAGTGTTGTTTAGGGTAGTGGACATACAGCTAGTAACTAGTAGGCCCCAGTGTTGTTTAGGGTAGTGGACATACAGCTAGTAACTAGTAGGCCCCAGTGTTGTTTAGGGTAGTGGACATACAGCTAGTAACTAGTAGGCCCCAGTGTTGTTTAGGGTAGTGGACATACAGCTAGTAGCTAGTAGGCCCCAGTGTTGTTTAGGGTAGTGGACATACAGCTAGTAACTAGTAGGCCCCAGTGTTGTTTAGGGTAGTGGACATACAGCTAGTAACTAGTAGGCCCCAGTGTTGTTTAGGGTAGTGGACATACAGCTAGTAACTAGTAGGCCCCAGTGTTGTTTAGGGTAGTGGACATACAGCTAGTAACTAGTAGGCCCCAGTGTTGTTTAGGGTAGTGGACATACAGCTAGTAACTAGTAGGCCCCAGTGTTGTTTAGGGTAGTGGACATACAGCTAGTAACTAGTAGGCCCCAGTGTTGTTTAGGGTAGTGGACATACAGCTAGTAACTAGTAGGCCCCAGTGTTGTTTAGGGTAGTGGACATACAGCTAGTAACTAGTAGGCCCCAGTGTTGTTTAGGGTAGTGGACATACAGCTAGTAGCTAGTAGGCCCCAGTGTTGTTTAGGGTAGTGGACATACAGCTAGTAACTAGTAGGCCCCAGTGTTGTTTAGGGTGGTGGACATACAGCTAGTAACTAGTAGGCCCCAGTGTTGTTTAGGGTAGTGGACATACAGCTAGTAACTAGTAGGCCCCAGTGTTGTTTAGGGTAGTGGACATACAGCTAGTAACTAGTAGGCCCCAGTGTTGTTTAGGGTAGTGGACATACAGCTAGTAACTAGTAGGCCCCAGTGTTGTTTAGGGTAGTGGACATACAGCTAGTAACTAGTAGGCCCCAGTGTTGTTTAGGGTAGTGGACATACAGCTAGTAACTAGTAGGCCCTAGTGTTGTTTAGGGTAGTGGACATACAGCTAGTAACTAGTAGGCCCCAGTGTTGTTTAGGGTAGTGGACATACAGCTAGTAACTAGTAGGCCCCAGTGTTGTTTAGGGTAGTGGACATACAGCTAGTAACTAGTAGGCCCCAGTGTTGTTTAGGGTAGTGGACATACAGCTAGTAACTAGTAGGCCCCAGTGTTGTTTAGGGTAGTGGACATACAGCTAGTAACTAGTAGGCCCCAGTGTTGTTTAGGGTAGTGGACATACAGCTAGTAACTAGTAGGCCCCAGTGTTGTTTAGGGTAGTGGACATACAGCTAGTAGCTAGTAGGCCCCAGTGTTGTTTAGGGTAGTGGACATACAGCTAGTAACTAGTAGGCCCCAGTGTTGTTTAGGGTAGTGGACATACAGCTAGTAACTTGTAGGCCCCAGTGTTGTTTAGGGTGGTGGACATACAGCTAGTAACTAGTAGGCCCCAGTGTTGTTTAGGGTAGTGGACATACAGCTAGTAACTAGTAGGCCCCAGTGTTGTTTAGGGTAGTGGACATACAGCTAGTAACTAGTAGGCCCCAGTGTTGTTTAGGGTAGTGGACATACAGCTAGTAACTAGTAGGCCCCAGTGTTGTTTAGGGTAGTGGACATACAGCTAGTAACTAGTAGGCCCCAGTGTTGTTTAGGGTGGTGGACATACAGCTAGTAACTAGTAGGCCCCAGTGTTGTTTAGGGTAGTGGACATACAGCTAGTAACTAGTAGGCCCCAGTGTTGTTTAGGGTAGTGGACATACAGCTAGTAACTAGTAGGCCCCAGTGTTGTTTAGGGTAGTGGACATACAGCTAGTAACTAGTAGGCCCCAGTGTTGTTTAGGGTAGTGGACATACAGCTAGTAACTAGTAGGCCCCAGTGTTGTTTAGGGTAGTGGACATACAGCTAGTAACTAGTAGGCCCCAGTGTTGTTTAGGGTAGTGGACATACAGCTAGTAACTAGTAGGCCCCAGTGTTGTTTAGGGTAGTGGACATACAGCTAGTAGCTAGTAGGCCCCAGTGTTGTTTAGGGTAGTGGACATACAGCTAGTAACTAGTAGGCCCCAGTGTTGTTTAGGGTAGTGGACATACAGCTAGTAGCTAGTAGGCCCCAGTGTTGTTTAGGGTAGTGGACATACAGCTAGTAGCTAGTAGGCCCCAGTGTTGTTTAGGGTGGTGGACATACAGCTAGTAACTAGTAGGCCCCAGTGTTGTTTAGGGTAGTGGACATACAGCTAGTAACTAGTAGGCCCCAGTGTTGTTTAGGGTAGTGGACATACAGCTAGTAACTAGTAGGCCCTAGTGTTGTTTAGGGTAGTGGACATACAGCTAGTAACTAGTAGGCCCCAGTGTTGTTTAGGATAGTGGACATACAGCTAGTAACTAGTAGGCCCCAGTGTTGTTTAGGGTAGTGGACATACAGCTAGTAACTAGTAGGCCCCAGTGTTGTTTAGGGTAGTGGACATACAGCTAGTAACTAGTAGGCCCCAGTGTTGTTTAGGGTAGTGGACATACAGCTAGTAACTAGTAGCCCCAGTGTTGTTTAGGGTAGTGGACATACAGCTAGTAACTAGTAGGCCCCAGTGTTGTTTAGGGTAGTGGACATACAGCTAGTAACTAGTAGGCCCCAGTGTTGTTTAGGGTAGTGGACATACAGCTAGTAGCTAGTAGGCCCCAGTGTTGTTTAGGGTGGTGGACATACAGCTAGTAACTAGTAGGCCCTAGTGTTGTTTAGGGTAGTGGACATACAGCTAGTAACTAGTAGCCCCAGTGTTGTTTAGGGTAGTGGACATACAGCTAGTAACTAGTAGGCCCCAGTGTTGTTTAGGGTAGTGGACATACAGCTAGTAGCTAGTAGGCCCCAGTGTTGTTTAGGGTGGTGGACATACAGCTAGTAACTAGTAGGCCCTAGTGTTGTTTAGGGTAGTGGACATACAGCTAGTAACTAGTAGGCCCCAGTGTTGTTTAGGGTAGTGGACATACAGCTAGTAACTAGTAGGCCCCAGTGTTGTTTAGGGTAGTGGACATACAGCTAGTAACTAGTAGGCCCCAGTGTTGTTTAGGGTAGTGAACATACAGCTAGTAACTAGTAGGCCCCAGTGTTGTTTAGGGTAGTGGACATACAGCTAGTAACTAGTAGGCCCCAGTGTTGTTTAGGGTAGTGGACATACAGCTAGTAACTAGTAGGCCCCAGTGTTGTTTAGGGTAGTGGACATACAGCTAGTAACTAGTAGGCCCCAGTGTTGTTTAGGGTGGTGGACATACAGCTAGTAACTAGTAGGCCCCAGTGTTGTTTAGGGTAGTGGACATACAGCTAGTAACTAGTAGGCCCCAGTGTTGTTTAGGGTAGTGGACATACAGCTAGTAACTAGTAGGCCCCAGTGTTGTTTAGGGTAGTGGACATACAGCTAGTAACTAGTAGGCCCCAGTGTTGTTTAGGGTAGTGGACATACAGCTAGTAACTAGTAGGCCCCAGTGTTGTTTAGGGTAGTGGACATACAGCTAGTAACTAGTAGGCCCCAGTGTTGTTTAGGGTAGTGGACATACAGCTAGTAACTAGTAGGCCCCAGTGTTGTTTAGGGTAGTGGACATACAGCTAGTAACTAGTAGGCCCCAGTGTTGTTTAGGGTAGTGGACATACAGCTAGTAACTAGTAGGCCCCAGTGTTGTTTAGGGTAGTGGACATACAGCTAGTAACTAGTAGGCCCCAGTGTTGTTTAGGGTAGTGGACATACAGCTAGTAACTAGTAGGCCCCAGTGTTGTTTAGGGTAGTGGACATACAGCTAGTAACTAGTAGGCCCCAGTGTTGTTTAGGGTAGTGGACATACAGCTAGTAACTAGTAGGCCCCAGTGTTGTTTAGGGTAGTGGACATACAGCTAGTAGCTAGTAGGCCCCAGTGTTGTTTAGGGTAGTGGACATACAGCTAGTAACTAGTAGGCCCCAGTGTTGTTTAGGGTAGTGGACATACAGCTAGTAACTTGTAGGCCCCAGTGTTGTTTAGGGTGGTGGACATACAGCTAGTAACTAGTAGGCCCCAGTGTTGTTTAGGGTAGTGGACATACAGCTAGTAACTAGTAGGCCCCAGTGTTGTTTAGGGTAGTGGACATACAGCTAGTAACTAGTAGGCCCCAGTGTTGTTTAGGGTAGTGGACATACAGCTAGTAACTAGTAGGCCCCAGTGTTGTTTAGGGTAGTGGACATACAGCTAGTAACTAGTAGGCCCCAGTGTTGTTTAGGGTGGTGGACATACAGCTAGTAACTAGTAGGCCCCAGTGTTGTTTAGGGTAGTGGACATACAGCTAGTAACTAGTAGGCCCCAGTGTTGTTTAGGGTAGTGGACATACAGCTAGTAACTAGTAGGCCCCAGTGTTGTTTAGGGTAGTGGACATACAGCTAGTAACTAGTAGGCCCCAGTGTTGTTTAGGGTAGTGGACATACAGCTAGTAACTAGTAGGCCCCAGTGTTGTTTAGGGTAGTGGACATACAGCTAGTAACTAGTAGGCCCCAGTGTTGTTTAGGGTAGTGGACATACAGCTAGTAACTAGTAGGCCCCAGTGTTGTTTAGGGTAGTGGACATACAGCTAGTAGCTAGTAGGCCCCAGTGTTGTTTAGGGTAGTGGACATACAGCTAGTAACTAGTAGGCCCCAGTGTTGTTTAGGGTAGTGGACATACAGCTAGTAGCTAGTAGGCCCCAGTGTTGTTTAGGGTAGTGGACATACAGCTAGTAGCTAGTAGGCCCCAGTGTTGTTTAGGGTGGTGGACATACAGCTAGTAACTAGTAGGCCCCAGTGTTGTTTAGGGTAGTGGACATACAGCTAGTAACTAGTAGGCCCCAGTGTTGTTTAGGGTAGTGGACATACAGCTAGTAACTAGTAGGCCCTAGTGTTGTTTAGGGTAGTGGACATACAGCTAGTAACTAGTAGGCCCCAGTGTTGTTTAGGATAGTGGACATACAGCTAGTAACTAGTAGGCCCCAGTGTTGTTTAGGGTAGTGGACATACAGCTAGTAACTAGTAGGCCCCAGTGTTGTTTAGGGTAGTGGACATACAGCTAGTAACTAGTAGGCCCCAGTGTTGTTTAGGGTAGTGGACATACAGCTAGTAACTAGTAGGCCCCAGTGTTGTTTAGGGTAGTGGACATACAGCTAGTAACTAGTAGGCCCCAGTGTTGTTTAGGGTAGTGGACATACAGCTAGTAACTAGTAGGCCCCAGTGTTGTTTAGGGTAGTGGACATACAGCTAGTAGCTAGTAGGCCCCAGTGTTGTTTAGGGTGGTGGACATACAGCTAGTAACTAGTAGGCCCTAGTGTTGTTTAGGGTAGTGGACATACAGCTAGTAACTAGTAGGCCCCAGTGTTGTTTAGGGTAGTGGACATACAGCTAGTAGCTAGTAGGCCCCAGTGTTGTTTAGGGTGGTGGACATACAGCTAGTAACTAGTAGGCCCTAGTGTTGTTTAGGGTAGTGGACATACAGCTAGTAACTAGTAGGCCCCAGTGTTGTTTAGGGTAGTGGACATACAGCTAGTAACTAGTAGGCCCCAGTGTTGTTTAGGGTAGTGGACATACAGCTAGTAACTAGTAGGCCCCAGTGTTGTTTAGGGTAGTGAACATACAGCTAGTAACTAGTAGGCCCCAGTGTTGTTTAGGGTAGTGGACATACAGCTAGTAACTAGTAGGCCCCAGTGTTGTTTAGGGTAGTGGACATACAGCTAGTAACTAGTAGGCCCCAGTGTTGTTTAGGGTAGTGGACATACAGCTAGTAACTAGTAGGCCCCAGTGTTGTTTAGGGTGGTGGACATACAGCTAGTAACTAGTAGGCCCCAGTGTTGTTTAGGGTAGTGGACATACAGCTAGTAACTAGTAGGCCCCAGTGTTGTTTAGGGTAGTGGACATACAGCTAGTAACTAGTAGGCCCCAGTGTTGTTTAGGGTAGTGGACATACAGCTAGTAACTAGTAGGCCCCAGTGTTGTTTAGGGTAGTGGACATACAGCTAGTAACTAGTAGGCCCCAGTGTTGTTTAGGGTAGTGAACATACAGCTAGTAACTAGTAGGCCCCAGTGTTGTTTAGGGTAGTGGACATACAGCTAGTAACTAGTAGGCCCCAGTGTTGTTTAGGGTAGTGGACATACAGCTAGTAACTAGTAGGCCCCAGTGTTGTTTAGGGTAGTGGACATACAGCTAGTAACTAGTAGGCCCCAGTGTTGTTTAGGGTGGTGGACATACAGCTAGTAACTAGTAGGCCCCAGTGTTGTTTAGGGTAGTGGACATACAGCTAGTAACTAGTAGGCCCCAGTGTTGTTTAGGGTAGTGGACATACAGCTAGTAACTAGTAGGCCCCAGTGTTGTTTAGGGTAGTGGACATACAGCTAGTAACTAGTAGGCCCCAGTGTTGTTTAGGGTAGTGGACATACAGCTAGTAACTAGTAGGCCCCAGTGTTGTTTAGGGTAGTGGACATACAGCTAGTAACTAGTAGGCCCCAGTGTTGTTTAGGGTAGTGGACATACAGCTAGTAACTAGTAGGCCCCAGTGTTGTTTAGGGTAGTGGACATACAGCTAGTAACTAGTAGGCCCCAGTGTTGTTTAGGGTAGTGGACATACAGCTAGTAACTAGTAGGCCCCAGTGTTGTTTAGGGTAGTGGACATACAGCTAGTAACTTGTAGGCCCCAGTGTTGTTTAGGGTAGTGGACATACAGCTAGTAACTAGTAGGCCCCAGTGTTGTTTAGGGTAGTGGACATACAGCTAGTAACTAGTAGGCCCCAGTGTTGTTTAGGGTAGTGGACATACAGCTAGTAGCTAGTAGGCCCCAGTGTTGTTTAGGGTAGTGGACATACAGCTAGTAACTAGTAGGCCCCAGTGTTGTTTAGGGTGGTGGACATACAGCTAGTAACTAGTAGGCCCCAGTGTTGTTTAGGGTAGTGGACATACAGCTAGTAGCTAGTAGGCCCCAGTGTTGTTTAGGGTAGTGGACATACAGCTAGTAACTAGTAGGCCCCAGTGTTGTTTAGGGTAGTGGACATACAGCTAGTAACTAGTAGGCCCCAGTGTTGTTTAGGGTAGTGGACATACAGCTAGTAACTAGTAGGCCCCAGTGTTGTTTAGGGTAGTGGACATACAGCTAGTAACTAGTAGGCCCCAGTGTTGTTTAGGGTAGTGGACATACAGCTAGTAACTAGTAGGCCCCAGTGTTGTTTAGGGTAGTGGACATACAGCTAGTAACTAGTAGGCCCCAGTGTTGTTTAGGGTAGTGGACATACAGCTAGTAACTAGTAGGCCCCAGTGTTGTTTAGGGTAGTGGACATACAGCTAGTAACTAGTAGGCCCCAGTGTTGTTTAGGGTAGTGGACATACAGCTAGTAACTAGTAGGCCCCAGTGTTGTTTAGGGTAGTGGACATACAGCTAGTAACTAGTAGGCCCCAGTGTTGTTTAGGGTAGTGGACATACAGCTAGTAACTAGTAGGCCCCAGTGTTGTTTAGGGTAGTGGACATACAGCTAGTAACTAGTAGGCCCCAGTGTTGTTTAGGGTAGTGGACATACAGCTAGTAACTAGTAGGCCCCAGTGTTGTTTAGGGTAGTGGACATACAGCTAGTAACTAGTAGGCCCCAGTGTTGTTTAGGGTAGTGGACATACAGCTAGTAACTAGTAGGCCCCAGTGTTGTTTAGGGTAGTGGACATACAGCTAGTAACTAGTAGGCCCCAGTGTTGAATGGAAACCCAGTGAAAAGTCCACTCATGAAGATGCCTGAGACCAGCGGCCCACATATGGAAAACCCATCTCCAACAGCGCCATAGTCCACCCATAGATTACCACAGTGTGGGATCTATATTTGACCAGTGATTCCTCTTCAGAAAGCCTGTCACTTCACTCTTGAGTCCTACGTTCTATCCTCAGACAACGTCAGAGTCCAGACTACTATGTCTGGGAGGTGATAAAAGCCACGATAGAAAAAGGAGCGAATCAAAACTCTGTGATTCAGAGATGAGACCCCCAGAAGAGTTGTGAGCATCGTGGCGTTGGCGAGGAAGCTCTGTTTGCAGCTCAAACCTGACTTTGACTATCTCCAGGTCCACTTCCAGAGAAACACACACACACACACACACACACACACACACACACACACACACACACACACACACACACACACACACACACACACACACACACACACACACACACACACACACACACACACACGACTGTGTGGTGAAGTCATCTCTTCTGTACTTTGTTTGGGGAGATGGTTATTTACTGTTCTGTAGATGGTTCTGTTCTGTAGATGGTTCTGTTCTGTAGATGGTTCTGTTCTGTAGATGTTCCTGCTCTGGGCTCTGTAGATGTTCCTGCTCTGGGCTCTGTAGATGGTACTGTTCTGTAGATGGTACTGTTATGGGCTCTGTAGATGGTACTGTTCTGTAGATGGTACTGCTCTGGGCTCTGTAGATGGTACTGTTCTGTAGATGGTTCTGTTCTGTAGATGGTACTGTTCTGTAGATGGTTCTGCCCTGGGCTCAGTAGATGGTTCTGTAGATGGTACTGTTCTGTAGATGGTACTGTTCTGTAGATGGTTCTGTTCTGTAGATGGTACTGTTCTGTAGATGGTTCTCTTCTGTAGATGGTACTGTAGATGGTTCTCTTCTGTAGATGGTTCTGTAGATGGTTCTGTTTGGACCTGCTGCTTTTCGCATGGATTTAACTGGATTCTTATTTCTCTGTGGTTTTAGGCTGTTAACCATCTAGTGTGTGTGTGTGTGCGCGCATCGGCCCGAGTGCGTGTCCCTCTTTATGCTTGTGTGTTTGGCAGAGTGCTTCAGGCGCGAGGCCAACAGTTAAAGGTCTCCCTATAGAGCTCCATATGGAGCGGTGACGGCCCACTTGATGTTGGAAGGCGGTCAGAGATGGAACGAAATACAAGGAAAGAGAGAGAGAGAGAACGAGTGACAGTTTTTTTTCTCTGGTTTCCCCTCTCTGTCATTAAACTCCCATGTGAAAGCTGGTGCTGTGTGGATCCAGCCAGAACCAGCCATGTGTGTGCTCTCAGTGCTTTGCCTCAGGCGACCCAACCAGAACTACACACACACACACAACCCCCCCTGCCTAAGCCCGCCCGTTATCCCTTAGAGGGGCATCCCAGAGAAGCCACCAGCCATCTGGACCCAGTCAGTCAGTGAGTTCCAAGTTGAACTCTCCTGCTCTGCCTCTTTCAAGGAGAAGTGGAACGTTTCCTAGTGCAGACACGCCTGATAATCAATCTCCCTTTTCCTCTTTCTTTCTACCAGTCAGTCAGTCAACCAGGCAGTCAACCAGGCAGTCAACCAGGCAGTCAGTCAGTCAACCAGGCAGTCAGTCAGTCAGTCAACCAGGCAGTCAGTCAGTCAACCAGGCAGTCAGTCAGTCAACCAGGCAGTCAACCAGGCAGTCAACCAGGCAGTCAACCAGGCAGTCAACCAGGCAGTCAACCAGGCAGTCAGTCAGTCAACCAGGCAGTCAACCAGGCAGTCAGTCAGTCAACCAGGCAGTCAACCAGGCAGTCAACCAGGCAGTCAGTCAGTCAACCAGGCAGTCAACCAGGCAGTCAAACAGGTAGTCAACCAGTCAGTCAACCAGGCAGTCAACCAGGCAGTCAACCAGGCAGTCGGTCAACCAGGCAGTCAACCAAGAAATTTATTTTTAATGGACAAACACACTTTATTTCTATAGTGCTTCAGGGTATTCTCTCTCTCCATTTCTCTTTATCCTCTCCCCTGTCTCTCTTTATCCTCTCCCCTGTCTCTCTTTATCCTCTCCCCTGTCTCTCTTTATCCTCTCCCCTGTCTCTCTTTATCCTCTCCCCTGTCTCTCTTTATCCTCTCCCCTGTCTCTCTCCCCTGTCTCTCTCCTCAGTCTCTCTCTCTTTATCTTCTCTTCAGTCTCTCTCTCTTTATCCTCTCCCCTGTCTCTCTCTCTTTATCCTCTCCCCTGTCTCTCTCTCTTTATCCTCTCCTCAGTCTCTCTCTCTTTATCCTCTCCCCTGTCTCTCTTTATCCTCTCCCCTGTCTCTCTTTATCCTCTCCCCTGTCTCTCTCCCCTGTCTCTCTCCTCAGTCTCTCTCTCTTTATCTTCTCTTCAGTCTCTCTCTCTTTATCCTCTCCTCAGTCTCTCTCTCTTTATCTTCTCTTCAGTCTCTCTCTCTTTATCCTCTCCTCAGTCTCTCTCTCTTTATCCTCTCCTCAGTCTCTCTCTCTTTATCCTCTCCCCTGTCTCTCTTTATCCTCTCCCCTGTCTCTCTTTATCCTCTCCCCTGTCTCTCTTTATCCTCTCCCCTGTCTCTCTCCCCTGTCTCTCTCCTCAGTCTCTCTCTCTTTATCCTCTCCTCAGTCTCTCTCTCTTTATCCTCTCCCCTGTCTCTCTCTCTTTATCCTCTCCCCTGTCTCTCTCTCTTTATCCTCTCCCCTGTCTCTCTCTCTTTATCCTCTCCCCTGTCTCTCTCTCTTTATCCTCTCCCCTGTCTCTCTCCCCTGTCTCTCTCCTCAGTCTCTCTCTCTTTATCTTCTCTTCAGTCTCTCTCTCTTTATCCTCTCCCCTGTCTCTCTCTCTTTATCCTCTCCCCTGTCTCTCTCTCTTTATCCTCTCCTCTGTCTCTCTCTCTTTATCCTCTCCCCTGTCTCTCTCTCTTTATCCTCTCCCCTGTCTCTCTCTCTTTATCCTCTCCCCTGTCTCTCTCTCTTTATCCTCTCCTCAGTCTCTCTCTCTTTATCCTCAGTCTCTCTCTCTTTATCCTCTCCCCTGTCTCTCTTTATCCTCTCCCCTGTCTCTCTCTCTTTATCCTCTCCCCCGTCTCTCTCTCTTTATCCTCTCCTCAGTCTCTCTCTCTTTATCCTCTCCCCTGTCTCTCTCTCTTTATCCTCTCCTCAGTCTCTCTCTCTTTATCCTCTCCTCAGTCTCTCTCTCTTTATCCTCTCCTCAGTCTCTCTCTCTTTATCCTCTCCTCAGTCTCTCTCTCTTTATCCTCTCCTCAGTCTCTCTCTCTTTATCCTCTCCTCAGTCTCTCTCTCTTTATCCTCTCCTCTGTCTCTCTCTCTTTATCCTCTCCTCAGTCTCTCTCTCTTTATCCTCTCCTCAGTCTCTCTCTCTTTATCCTCTCCCCAGTCTCTCTCTCTTTATCCTCTCCTCAGTCTCTCTCTCTTTATCCTCTCCCCAGTCTCTCTCTCTTTATCCTCTCCTCAGTCTCTCTCCTCAGTCTCTCTTTATCCTCTCCCCAGTCTCTCTCTCTCTCTTTATCCTCTCCTCTGTCTCTCTCCTCAGTCTCTCTTTATCCTCTCCTCAGTCTCTCTCCTCAGTCTCTCTCCCCTGCGGTATTGTTTTATCCTCATTTTCTTAGGTGTGGTGGCTAACAGGAAAGGTTGTGAGTGTTTGTATTGAGTCTTCCCTGAGCTCGCACCCCAGGCAGTGATGTGATGCTTGGCATTGCTGGGTGGCACATGCTCGCACTGATGCCAAGCTCTGAGAGAGAGGGGCTGTACACGCTCACACACACGCTCACACACATGCTCACACACACGCTCACACACACACACACACACACACACACACACACACACACACACACACACACACACACACACACACACACACACACACACACACACACACACACACACACACACACACACACACTGTTTTCTCAATGATGAAATGGTTGTTTGAAAGATGAGTTCATATATAGTGCCTCAGACCACACACTGGCACCTAGGTGTTGATTATGGGATCTGTGTGTGTGGGGGTTTAAATTCAGCGTGACATGATGATGCTGGTATTTGTCATTAGGGAGTAAATGTAGCCAGTGCTGGCAGCTTCTTCTAAATCTCTACTCTCTCCCTCCCACTGTCTCCAAACCAGTCACTTAACACTTCCAGGTTTTCAATCTCTCCCTCACTAATGCTTGTGCATGTCCTCAAGACACTCACATTGAGGGATTGTTATCCACAGTGACTTACCAACAACTTCGAGTGTTTTAAATAATCACCGTCACAGGGAAAACCTTTCCTAGAAGTCTATAAACCTTCTCTCACCACAGTTCATCATATCTCTAGCTGTGGATTTCTCCTACCACCCATGCCTACACAAAGGTATGAGTGAGAGGTTGGGTAATTACAGGGTTGTGGAGCGAGAGGGAGCCTGTCAGCCCTCAGGTATTGAAATCAAACACCTCTAATCCCCCTAAGTGTTGTTCTCCCTTTGCACAACCCCTCCAGGCCCCAACGGGTGTTGAGCGTTCGTAGATTCATCAGCTATTCTGCACGCTGGTACACTCAGACGAGAGTGCTCTGAAATCGGAGTAGATAGCCAAAGTGAATTTACCAACGCACCCTAAGCAAAGGGCTCTGACTAGGGCGTCTCTTCGCTGGGCTCTGACTAGGGCGTCTCTTCGCCGGGATCTGACTAGGGCGTCTCTTCGCTGGGCTCTGACTAGGGCGTCTCTTCGCTGGGCTCTGACTAGGGCGTCTCTTCGCTGGGCTCTGACTAGGGCGTCTCTTCGCTGGGCTCTGACTAGGGCGTCTCTTCGCTGGGCTCTGACTAGGGCGTCTCTTCACTGGGATCTGACTAGGGGCGTCTCTTCGCTGGGATCTGACTAGGGCGTCTCTTCGCTGGGCTCTGACTAGGGCGTCTCTTCACTGGGATCTGACTAGGGGCGTCTCTTCGCTGGGATCTGACTAGGGCGTCTCTTCGCTGGGCTCTGACTAGGGCGTCTCTTCACTGGGATCTGACTAGGGCGTCTCTTCACTGGGATCTGACTAGGGCGTCTCTTCGCTGGGCTCTGACTAGGGCGTCTCTTCGCTGGGCTCTGACTAGGGCGTCTCTTCGCTGGGATCTGACTAGGGCGTCTCTCACATGCTGACCTGACCAGACACGTCGCGTAAATGGGTAAATGGGGTGGCAGGTAGCCTAGTGGTTAGAACGTTGGGCCAGTAACCGAAAGGTTGCAAGATTGAATCCCCGAGCTGAAAAAGTACAAATCTGTCGTTCTACCCCTGAACAAGGCAGTTAACCCGCTGTTCCCCGATAGGCCGTCATTGAAAATAAGAACTTGTTCTTAATTGACTTGCCTCGTTAAATTAAGGTTAAATAAAAAAATATATAAAAATGTGGACAGGTTATTCTCACCTTTTTCAAAGTGCACATCAGAATTTCCTAAGAAGGACCGGACATTGTTGCATCCTGGACTTGCATGTTCTGTTAATAAATGTTATTTCTGTGGTTCTGAGCACTGTGGGGGAACACCGTAATCAGGTTAGGCACCCAATGTATATGGGTCCGGTAAATTTCTCATGTCTGGTAAATTAAAATGCTGCTGTGCTAATGTCCGGTGCCACATTTTCCTAACGGAAACCCTGGTTGTGTGTGTGTGTGTGTGTGTGTGTGTGTGGTGCACATGTAGGTGAGCTAGATGCGTCTATCAGCCAGCTGTCAGCCATGCATATCATTGTATGATAATCAGTCAACTTGATTTTCAGCCATAAACAAGCTGCTCCCCCTGACACACACTTGAGTTGACCTTAGAGATCACACTATGACTCTTGACCTGTTGAAGTCCTCTGTGTATTGTGTGTTTGTTCCATTAGACTTTTACAGCTGTCAGTCAGAACTGTCTAACACACTCTGTTCTAACACACTCTGTTCTAACACACTCTGTTCTAACACACTCTGTTCTAACACACTCTGTTCTAACACACTCTGTTCTAACACACTCTGTTCTAACACACTCTGTTCTAACACACTCTGTTCTAACACACTCTGGTCTAACACACTCTGGTCTAACACACTCTGGTCTAACACACACTGGTCTAACACACTCTGGTCTAACACACTCTGTTCTAACACACTCTGTTCTAACACACTCTGTTCTAACACACTCTGTTCTAACACACTCTGTTCTAACACACTCTGTTCTAACACACTCTGGTCTAACACACTCTGGTCTAACACACTCTGGTCTAACACACTCTGGTCTAACACACTCTGGTCTAACACACTCTGGTCTAACACACTATGTTCTAACACACTATGGTCTAACACACTCTGGTCTAACACACTCTGGTCTAACACACTCTGGTCTAACACACTCTGGTCTAACACACTCTGGTCTAACACACTCTGGTCTAACACACTCTGGTCTAACACACTCTGTTCTAACACACTCTGATCTAACACACTCTGTTCTAACACACTCTGTTCTAACACTCTGGTCTAACACACTCTGTTCTAACACACTCTGGTCTAACACACTCTGTTCTAACACACTCTGTTCTAACACACTCTGTTCTAACACACTCTGGTCTAACACACTCTGGTCTAACACACTCTGGTCTAACACACTCTGGTCTAACACACTCTGTTCTAACACACTCTGGTATGAATTGCAGGCTGGGTTCACACTCACTCACTCACTCACTCATCTCCCCATCTGTCTGTTTGCCTGTCTGTCCTGTCTGCCTGCCTCCCTGTCCTGTCTACCCGTCCTGTCTGCCTGCCCTGTGTACCTGTCCTGTGTACCTGTCCTGTCTGTCTGCCTGTCTGTCTGTGTGGCTTTCACTTACTGCTGCTCTATACATATTAGAGGTCGACCGATTTCTGATGTTTCAACGCCGATACCGATTATTGGAGGACCAAAAAAGCCGATACCAATTAATCGGCCGATTAATATATATTATACTTTTTTAAATATACATATATATTATATATAATGACAATTACAACAATACTCAATGAACACTTTTATTTTAACATGTCACCTCTCGTCTACCACCAATACATCGTGTCACCTCTCACCAATACATCGTGTCACCTCTCACCAATACATCGTGTCACCTCTCACCAATACATCGTGTCACCTCTCACCAATACCTCTCACCAATACATCGTGTCACCTCTCGTCTACCACCAATACATCGTGTCACCTCTCACCAATCAATATCAAACACATTTCCTCAAGCTACAGGTTCACCCAGTTACTACTGTGATAGTCACCCTCCCTGTTGAGACATTTGGCTTCAATGGGTTTCAATTGAACATTTGTGACCCTACCGCTGACACTAAATGTGGAAGACTGTTGGAATCCTCTTGATGTTGCTTTCAGGAGGCTTTTACATGCAACACATTCAATTGGTAGACAATGATCCCCCCCCCCTCAAGTCACCGCACCCCCTGGATGGCTGACAGACTAGATTGGGGGGGGGGGGGGAGCTGTCTTTATGAAGTCCTCGTCTGTCGTCAGAGGTACAGAGCAGAGCAAAGGGGACACCAATCAAAACCCTGCATCCCCCTGACCATTAGGATGACAAGTCTGAGTCCTCAGGATGTTGTGTTCAGTATAATACCAACAGGAATAACGTGTGTGGTTTTCAACATCTGATTACTACCTAAGAGATGGGCGGGTGCTGTCATGACTGTCATCAGAGCTCGGTGAGGATTTGGACAGTAGAGGTCTCACTGTCATTGATGTATCACGACGTTGTTCAACCACGTTTCGACTCTTCTGAGCCCCTCCAGTCGACCACGCAGTCACAGAAATTAGCCACGCTAGATGTCTGGTGTTGACGACTCACCGTTGGTGTTCTTTCATTTGGGTAAAGCGTTGTTCTGAAGAATGCGATAGTACGATTCCATGCAGTGTGTCAGTACATTTCTATGCCACTTTATGTTTACATACCCTACATTACTCATCTCATATGTATATACTGTACTCTATACCATCTACTGCATCTTGCCTATGCCGTTCTGTACCATCAGTCATTCATATATCTTTATGTACATATTCTTTATCCCTTTACACTTGTGTGTATAAGGTAGTAGTTGTGGAATTGTTAGGTTAGATTACTTGTTGGTTATTACTGCATTGTCGGAACTAGAAGCACAAGCATTTCTCTATATTCGCATTAACATCTGCTAACCATGTGTATGTGACAAATAAAATTTGATTTGATTTCTCTGCAACAGCATCTCTACTCTCCTACTGACTCTGATGCACTATGCGTCTGTGTGTGTTGTGTGTTTTTATCAAGGACCCTAACTTCTCTTGTCAGTGTCTGTCTGCTTCCTATTGAACCTCTAAAAGCTCGAGGAAGTTTTTGTGCCAAACCCAGCATTGACCTTCTCGTGCTTAACCTGTGTGTGTGTGTGTGTGTGGGGTGTGGTTTTTCAGAATGTCATTCAGCCTGCCATGCACTGTGAGGTAGGGGAAGTACAGCCAGGCCAGTCATCACACAGTGACACTAGTGACTTATTGACCCACTTTCCATAAATTACTGTCATCGTCTTTATCCTGGTGACTTAGTGCACTGCTACGGCTGCTTGGTGGACAGTCCACAGCTCATACACTTCCCAGTGCACTGGATGGCAAGACGGATTCATTCACATCCTTACTAGGTCCAGGTGGGAGTTTTGGCCGGAGAAAACGGTGGTGACCTCACTCTCACTTCCTGTTGGAAAAGAGAGAGTCAGGACTTCCTGTTATTATGAAGGCCTAAGTATTTTTATGTGGAACTACCGTTTGGCTTGATGAGTAGTGTTAAAATGGAAGTACACAGGCCTAGTGACCTATGGTGGTGCTACCCTCTGCTTGCCAGGAGTATTGGCAGGTCCACAGACACACTGAGTCAGAATCAGGATCCTTTGGTTCTTCTGTGGGATGTTACGTTGATTCCCAGCAAAGACCACATGCACAAGGTGGTTCTGCTTGGTCAGTACGTTGTCCCCAGCTGTATACATTCCAACACTTCAGTGTTTTATTTCCCTGTCCTAATTAACTGTATATAGACTAAAGAACATCAACACTGTCTGGCTGGGGAAGTTGTCTCTGTGTAAATGAACTCCCAAAAGCAGAATGTACTGCAGACTGAACCAGTTGTCGTGAGGAGGCGGGAGGAAGCGAGAGAGTGATAGCGGAGGGAGAGAAAAACAGAAACCACAGTTTGGACAGAGCTTCCTTTTCCTCTATTGGCCTTCTCTCCGAAGAGGTGGAAATGTCACCAACAGACCAGACACATATATTTTTTTGATTCTCATTTCCTTTCTTCCCCCTCTCTTCCTCCCTCCATTCAGCGTCCACCATCCGGGGTTAGCTTGTTTTGCTGCACTCGTCCAGACAGACAAATAACAAGAGACATTTTGTCTGTCTCGACGTACGCTAGCTAGCACTCTTGGGGTCGTCAAGTGTTTTGATTGACAGCTGGCTATTTTTAATCCCAGTGTGCCGTTGGGCCTCTGAGGCCAGGAAGTGAACCCAGCTGGCTGATGGACAGAAAGGCATACCTCTTTCTGAATAAAAGTGTAAATGAAGGTATGGTAGCCTAGTGGTTAGAGCGTTGGGACAGTAACCAAAAGGTTGCTATATCGAATCCCCGAGCTGACAAGGTAAAAATCTGTCGTTCTACCCCTGAACAAGGCAGTTAACCCACTGTTCCTAGGCCGTCATTGTAAATAAGAAATTGTTATTAACTGATTTGCCTAGTTAAATAAAGATGTAAAGAAAATAAATGATTGGCCAGACAGTCTACCTCCACCTCTACTTCACTGATCTAAATTGTTTTTTGACCTCTGACACGCTGAGTGTGTTCCCCTCCTTTTCTTGTTATTCTCTGTGATTTTCTTAGCTGGTGCTTGCGGTGGTTCACTGGGCCTATTTAAAGATTGCGCCAGAAAATCCCCCACATAAATAAGCGATCAAGCAAACCAATAAATATTCCCTGTGTGTGTGTGTGTGTGTTGTTGTTGGTGTGTGTGTGTTGTGTGTGTGTTTGCAGTCTGTACATAGAGCTGTGAAGAAAGGGCTGTGGTTTTTCCTGGAACTTGGTTTTCACACTAAGCGCTGTGATGACCAGAGACACCGTCTCTAAGCTACGCCTCAGAGAGATAGCGACAAAGCTGAAATCTCTACCAATCTCCATTTGAGATTCACCTTTTTTGTGCTTTTTCCAATGTCTCCTTTTTGTGTTTTTGAAACCAGTTTTATACCAGAGAAGTTTATGATTGCTTCACACTCCATAAATGGCATGATTTATTTTTATTTTTTAGTATTTAGTTTTATATATTTTAGTATTTTTTTTTTTCACACCCTTTTCTCATATCCAATTGGTAGTTACAGTCTTGTCCCATTGCTGCAACTTCCATACGGTCTCAGGAGAGGCGAAGGTCGAGAGCCCTGCGTCCTCCGAAACACAACCCAGCCAAGCCACACTGCTTCTTGACACAATGCACCCGGAAGCCAGCCGCACCAATGTGTCGGAGGAAACACTGTCCAACTGGCGACCGGGGTCAGCTTGCATGCGCCCGGCCCGCCACAGGAGTTGCTAGAGCACGATGGGACAAGGACAATTGTGCGTGGGTCTCCCGCTCGCGGCCGGCTGCGACGCAGTGCCTTTGTCCCCTGCGCCACTTGGAAGGCCCCTGCGCCACTCGGAAGGCCCCTGCTGTGCTCTTTATTATGAGAAAGTGATGTCCTCTCATTGCCTGATATTGACCTAGTTGTGTGTGAGAGATATTTACAATGTTATCACCGTAGCTGGCCTGAGCATGATGCTGATATTTACAATGTTATCACCGTAGCTGGCCTGAGCATGATGCTGATATTTACAATGTTATCACCGTAGCTGGCCTGAGCATGATGCTGATATTTACAATGTTATCACCGTAGCTGGCCTGAGCATGATGCTGATATTTACAATGTTATCACCGTAGCTGGCCTGAGCATGATGCTGATATTTACAATGTTATCACCGTAGCTGGCCTGAGCATGATGCTGATATTTACAATGTTATCACCGTAGCTGGCCTGAGCATGATGCTGATATTTACAATGTTATCACCGTAGCTGGCCTGAGCATGATGCTGATAATTACAATGTTATCACCGTAGCTGGCCTGAGCATGATGCTGATAATTAGGTGATGATCGCAGCGAAGGTTGACCATGGTGTTGAGCAAGCCTTTAGCCTACTATAAAGCAGGACCTTGCCTGTTTTATTTTTTAGAAAGATAAGCTTGAAATGGACTTGGTCCAACACATATTAAAGTTTTAGCTTTCTTAATAATCCAGAAAGTCAACAATTATTTCTGTTTGCTTTAATTAACTCATTGTCTTTTTCTGTTCTTCTCCCTTCTTTCTCTCCACATTAAAATATCTCTCTTGCAAATATCTCAAATATCTTATAGAGGGTCTACTTTAGCCCCCCCCCCCCCCCCCCCCCCCTCCCAGGACTGAGGGGATAAGGGAGAGAAGGACACAGGGATGCAAACTAGTCACCTTTTGGCGAAATTCGCCGTTTTGAATCCAAAATAGGTGACCTATGTGATTTGTGTAGATCCGATGAGAAAAGTTTGTGCGGGGGGGCTTTGGGTGACTACTGGCTGTATGCGAACGAGTGATGCGCATTTGGAGCAATACTGGCTGTATCCAAGGCTCAGCCAATCAGGATGCTAAGAGCAGTCCCAGAGCAGGGCCTTACAGGATGCTAAGAGCAGTCCCAGGGTGGAGTTATCCTTGGGTTCCAGGTTCAGACTGCTAACGCGTCAAGTTTCCCTCTGTGATGCCCTGGCAGTGTTGTGATACGTTTCCCCCTGTGATGCCCTGGCAGTGTTGTGATACGTTTCCCTCTGTGAAGCCCTGGCAGTGTTGTGATACGTTTCCCCCTGTGATGCCCTGGCAGTGTTGTGATACGTTTCCCTCTGTGATGCCCTGGCAGTGTTGTGATACGTTTCCCTCTGTGATGCCTTGGCAGTGTTGTGATACGTTTCCCCCTGTGATGCCTTGGCAGTGTTGTGATACGTTTCCCTCTGTGATGCCATGGCAGTGTTGTGATATGTTTCCCCCTGTGATGCCTTGGCAGTGTTGTGATACGTTTCCCTCTGTGATGCCTTGGCAGTGTTGTGATACGTTTCCCTCTGTGATGCCATGGCAGTGTTGTGATACGTTTCCCCCTGTGATGCCTTGGCAGTGTTGTGATACGTTTCCCCCTGTGATGCCCTGGCAGTGTTGTGATACGTTTCCCTCTGTGATGCCTTGGCAGTGTTGTGATACGTTTCCCCCTGTGATGCCTTGGCAGTGTTGTGATACGTTTCCCTCTGTGATGCCTTGGCAGTGTTGTGATACGTTTCCCCCTGTGATGCCATGGCAGTGTTGTGATACGTTTCCCCCTGTGATGCCTTGGCAGTGTTGTGATACGTTTCCCTCTGTGATGCCTTGGCAGTGTTGTGATACGTTTCCCCCTGTGATGCCTTGGCAGTGTTGTGATACGTTTCCCCCTGTGATGCCCTGGCAGTGTTGTGATACGTTTCCCTCTGTGATGCCTTGGCAGTGTTGTGATACGTTTCCCCCTGTGATGCCCTGGCAGTGTTGTGATACGTTTCCCTCTGTGATGCCATGGCAGTGTTGTGATATGTTTCCCCCTGTGATGCCTTGGCAGTGTTGTGATACGTTTCCCTCTGTGATGCCTTGGCAGTGTTGTGATACGTTTCCCTCTGTGATGCCATGGCAGTGTTGTGATACGTTTCCCCCTGTGATGCCATGGCAGTGTTGTGATACGTTTCCCCCTGTGATGCCCTGGCAGTGTTGTGATACGTTTCCCTCTGTGATGCCTTGGCAGTGTTGTGATACGTTTCCCCCTGTGATGCCTTGGCAGTGTTGTGATACGTTTCCCCCTGTGATGCCATGGCAGTGTTGTGTTAAAAGAAATAGCTTGAGAAGAAAAAGCGGTGTTGGTAGGATAGGAATGACTGTGATGTGTTCCTCTGATGTCATTGTTGTAAAATAAACGGGTCTCTTTTCTGGTATGACTATAGCTGTGACATCACAGATGACTAATGTGAAATGTTTTGCGGTTCATGTTTCAAAGTTTGAGGTGAGATCACCTGGTTTATCATCTCTCTCTCCTCCCTTTCTCAATTCAATTTCAATTCAATTTAAGGGGCTTTATTGGCATTGGAAATATATGTTTACATTGCCAAATCAAGTGAAATAGATAATAAATAAAAGTGAAATATTTTTTTATTGTTTAACAGTAAAAATTACACTCACAAAAGTTCCAAAAGAATGAAGACATTTCAAATGTCATTATGTCAATATACAATGTTGTAACGATGTGCAAGTAGTTAGTGGTGTTTGTTGTTCACCGGTTGCCCTTTTCTTGTGGCAACAGGTCACAAATCTTGCTGCTGTAACGGCACCTTGTGGTATTTCAACCAGTAAATATGGGAGTTTATCAAAATTGGGTTTGTTTTTGAATTCTTTGTGGATCTGTGTAATCTGAGGGAAATATGTCTCTAATATGGTCATACATTTGGCAGGAAGTTAGGAAGTGCAGCTCAGTTTCCACCTCATTTTGTTGGAAGTGTACACATAGCCTGTCTGCCGACAGCGACCTTTCACTCTTTCTCTCCCCCTCTATTTCTTTCTCTCTCCCTCTCTACCTTCACCCTCATCTCTCCCTCTTTCTCTCTCCCTCTCTCCCTTCTCCCTCATCTCTCCCTCTTTCTCTCTCCCTCTCTTCTCCCTCTTTCTCTCTCCCTTCTCCCTCATCTCTCCCTCTTCCTCTCTCCCTCTCTCAATTCTCCCTCTTCCTCTCTCCCTCTCTCCCTTCTCCCTCACCTCTCTTTCTCTGTGTTAAGGCGTCCGTCCTCGCCAACTGTCTGTGTTTGGCCACTGTGTCACATGGTCTCATGCTGCAGCCGCCTGTCTCTGTCTCTCAATTAAATTTGCTTTATTGGCATGACGTAACAATGTACATACATATTGCCAAAGCTTATTTTGGATATTTACAATATAAAAAAATAAAATGAGAATCAAAGTTGTCAACGGTACAACAGTAACAACAATAACCAAGGGTCAAAATAACCATACATTCAACCATAACAATAAGCATACAGTAGAGTACATGTGCAGGTTGATTGGTCTGTCAGACACTGTCCCTCAACTTATGGCAGGCAGCAATGTAGTGCGCTGCCAACCCACAGCGCTCTGTCTCTCTGTCTCTCTGTCTCTCTGTCTCTCTGTCTCTCTGTCTCTCTGTCTCTCTGTCTCTCTGTCTGTCTGTCTGTGTCTGTAACCAGGTGTGCTTTCTCATCTCCTACCTGGTGTGTGTGTGGTATTTAGCTGCGTACTCAAGTTGTGATCTCTCTCTTTCTCTGCAGGAAGTTTGGGGAGCGCCCTCAACCACAGCGCCTAACAAGGTGAGTACACAGACACACACACAGACACACACACATTTCAGTATGCTTGTTTTATCCACAGACAGTTCAACAGGGCTTGTTATGGTTAGGATTAGGGGTGAGATGAGGCCAGGAGACTGGTCTCAGCAGTGTTTCTGTTGGTCCTTTGGTCAGTCAGCCTAGAGAGAGAGAGGAGGATAGGTGTGTGTGTGTGCCTGTCAAATCAAATCAGATTTTATTGGTCACAGACACGTGGTTAGCAGATGTTATTGCGAGTGTAGCGAAATTCTTTTGCTTCTAGATCCGACAGTGCAGCAATATCTAACAGGTCATATCTAACAGGTCATATCTAACAGGTCATATCTAACAGGTCATATCTAAAAGTAAATATCTAACAGGTAATATTTAACAGGTAATATTTAACAGGTCATATCTAACAATTCCACAAGAAATTGTGTGTACGTATCCATGCCGCTCCAAGGTGAAAATGAGCGGTCGAGCATTCTCTGGAACACACAAGCGTTGTTTTGGAGGGGGCCCTGTCCTCTCCGCCTTTTGATCTCTCCCCCTCTGCAAACACTTGTTACCGACGATCGGAAGAAAGACACTGTGGTTAGTTTAGAGATGTTGTCTATGAAAGGTGTTTGTGTGTGTGCAGCTGTGTTGCGGTTACCCCAGAGCGTGGCCCTGTTTATTTTAGTTTGGCAGTGACTGGGGCAGCTAAAAGCCAGGGTCCTCCAGGGCCTGCTAAGTCTCGGGTCCTTCAGGGCCCCACTGTCAGCCAGGCTGTTCCACTGTTCAGCTGATACAAAACACACTGTAGACTGCTCGAAATGCTGCCTGGCTTTGTTGCTTTGGAGAAGAAACCCGGTCACCAATGTTAAAGGGGAAACTTCAGAGACACTTGAAACTCATTCTGAAAATGAAAATCTATAATATATGCTGTGAGATCTGACTCAATTTTAGACTTACCTGTAGGCTATATGAATGTAGGCCTTATTTATTGTCATGTGATTTTAATGAACTAGAATGTGCCTGACGTCACAAATTAAGTTGACATGGGGGGGGGAGATTTCAGTTTCCTCTGACAGTCAATTCTCAGCCCATTGTGCCTTAATGACAATGGGAGAGGGTATGCTGACTGACGTGACTGTCTGTTGATGTTTTCATTTAACCCAAGGGTCCTGGGTTGAGGACGCGTGTCATGTCCCCTTTGTGATCCAAAGGGGTGCTCACCAATAGGGCTCCAAGACTCTTTGTGTTTTTTTCCTCTGTGTGTGTGTGTGTATACCTTTTGACTTTGTGTGTGTTTGCGTGTGTGTGCCCGCATTTGACCCTGTGTGTGTGTGTGTGTGTTTGCCCCTCCCTGTCCTAGCCAGCTGCAGGTTTAAAAAAAAAAGAAGTGTATTTTAATTTTATTTAATCTTTATTTAACTAGGCAAGTCAGTTAAGAACACATTTTTATTTACAATGATGGCCTACCCCGGGCAAACCCGGACGACGCTGGGGGGGGGTCTGGGTGATTCCACTCTATTCTGGTGTAGCTAGACACTGTGACCGATACACTGGACAGATGCCACTCTGCTGTATCTGTAGTCCGGCTTAACTCCACACACGCAGACACATCATTACTGACCCCCACTTTGCCCTTTGTCTCTGTCTATCTGTCTGTCAATCTCTCTGCCAGTGGCACACAAAGCTATACCACTAGCCTATAGCTTTCTGTTGTATACCGCTAGCCTATAGCTTTCTGTTGTATACCAGTTTTGCTGTCCAGTATTGACTTGTGTAGTATAGATCTGTCCTCCATTCTCCTGTCCGGCAATCTCCTATTCAGTTTTCCTTTTGATGTGCTGTAGCATCTCTTGTGTGGTTGCGTTCCTCACGTCTCCTCGCATGTCTCTTTTGTTTGTGTGTTGTGTTCCGGTCATCTTTTGTTGTGTGTGCTTTGTTGTTGCATGGCTGTTGTAGTGTGCTGTGCGTGTCGGCTGTGCGTGTCGGCTGTGCGTGTCGGCTGTGCGTGTCGGCTGTGCGTGTGGTGGTGAAATGTCACTTTGTTTCTCAAATCAGATGACTTGGGTCCAGGTCCTAAAATAATAACCAGCCACCTGTGGGTAGATTTGGACATTGGTGGGTAAAATGTCTATTTCACCAGCCACATTGGTGGGTGGTCAGGGCTCCACAGTGTGAGTATTTCACTCGCATTCGTGAATAAAAATGGAAAAAGTACCCTTAAGTAGTACTTTAAGTATTTTTACTTAAGTACTTTACACCACTGGTCCTGCAGTAGCTGCTTTCAAAGTATTTCTGCCATTTTGTTTCATAGCTGCTAAATGAAACGCACAAAGTCAAAGAACTACAAATCCTATAGACTATCCCACCTTGCGCTGCAACACTGCCTTGCTGGGTTCTGTGCGCACGTGAAGAGCTGAGTGAAAGATTCACTTTTAGAAGCGCTGCGTACAGGCATACAAGTTGATCTAATTTACATGAAACGAAGCTCTACTGAAGTGAGACTTTGTCCTTGTGTTGCTTGGCTATTTCCATTGTTTTGTTCACAAGCTAGGTTGTTTTTCTATGTTTCAATTTCAACTGCTAGGGAAGAGAAGGCAATGCTTCTACTAGTCAATCTTACAGGTACAAACATGACTCTAGTCGCGTTACCATGGTAACCTCCCACCCTTAAAGGGGCAGGTGAACATTTTTGCCTCAACTGTGAAATTTTGGTTAAAAGACTCACTTCTTAATCCACCTATCGTGTCAGATTTTGAAAATATGCTTTACAGCGAAAGCAATCCAAGCTTTTGTGAGTGTATCAATCAACGCTAGAACAGCTAGCCCCAAATTAGCATGGTCACGAAAGTCAGAAAAGCAATAAAATTAATCGCTTACCTTTGATAATCTTCAGATGTTTGCACTCACGAGATTCCCAGTTACACAATAAATGTTATTTTTGTTCGATAAATATTATTTTTATAACAAAAAAACGCCATTTGGGTTGCGCGTTATGTTCAGACAACTACAGCCTCGTTCCGTTCGACGAAAATTCCAAAAAGTATCCGTAATGTTCGTAGAAACATGTCAAATGTTTTTTATAATCAATCCTCAGGTTGTTTTTAACATACATAATCGATAATATTTCAACTGGACCGTAACCTATTCAATAAAAGAGAGAAACAAAATGGAGAGCTACCCCTATTTTTCAAAATAAAAGCCTGAAACTATGTCTAAAGCCTGGTCACAGCCTGAGGAAGCCATTGGAAAAGGAATCTGGTTGATACCCCTTTAAATGGAAGAAAGACGGGAAATGAAACACAGATTTAAAAAAAATCACTTCCGGGTTAGATTTCCTCAGGTTTTCGCCTGCAAAATCTGTTTTGTTATACTCACAGACAATATTTTGACAGTTTTGGAAACTTTGGAGTGTTTTCTATCCTAATCTGTAAATTATATGCATATTCTACGATCTGGACCTGAGAAATAGTCCGTTTACCTTGGGAACGTTATTTAAAATAAAACTAATAAAAATCTGGCCCTTAGCGTCAAGAAGTTAATAGTAATACATGTATTGTTTTAGAAACATTTACAAAGCATGCTCATCTGTTTTTTTTTTGTTTTTTTTTGTAAATTTAGCAAAATATTTTGGCTGGTAAAAAATCTGAATGGCTGGTAGATTTTTTAAAAGTACATTTTAGGCCTTGCTTGTGTCACCCCACCCCTCTTGTTTTTCCTCTCTGTGTGTGTTTGTGAGCGCATGTTTGTCAGTGTATTCATAACACTGTTATACAAATAAAATAAATATAAAAAGTTATAGCGCGTGTGTCCGTGTTTGTGTGTCCGTGTTTGTGTGTCCGTGTTAATCTGTCTGTGTTTGTCTGTCCGTGTTTGTGTGTCCGTGTTTGTGTGTCCGTGTTTGTGTGTCCGTGTTTGTGTGTCCGTGTTAGGATGTGTGTGTGATTATAGGAAGTTGAGTTGGTGCTGTACCCTGGTCAATGGGTTACCCTAGTTAATAGGTTAACTACTCAACCAGTGTTCATTTCATCAAAGAAATATTAGTCACACACCTATTTTTCAAGTGTCAATTGATGAGACTATAACTCACAGCTCATCTTTAAGCCCAGGGCCCTGGGTCTGAACCCCGCCCTGTGCAACTTCGTCCTGGACATCCTGACGGGCCGCCCCGAGGTGGTGTTCAACAAACCGAAGGAGCTGATTGTGGATTTCAGGAAACAGTAGATTGAGCATGCCCCTATCCACATTGACAGGACCGCAGTGGAGAAGGTGGAAAGCTTCAAGTTCCTCGGCATACACATCACTGACAATCTGAAATGGTCCACCCACACAGACAGTGTGGTGAAGAAGGAGCAGCAGCACCTCTTCAACCTCAGGAGGATGAAGAAATTTGGCTTGGTCCCCAAGACCCTCACATACTTGTACAAATGCACAATTGAGAGCATCCTGTCGGGCTGTATCACCGTCTGGTACGGCAACTGCACCGCCCGTAACCGCAGGGCTCTCGGAGGGCGGTGCAGTCTGCCCAACTCATCACCGGGGGCACACTGCTTACCCTCCAGGACACCTACAGCACCTGATGTCACAGGAAGGCCAAAAAGATCATCAAGGACAACAACCACCGAGCCACGGTCTGTTCACCCCGCTATCATCTAGAAGGCGAGGTTAGTACAGGTGCATCAAAGCTGGGACCGAGAGACTGAAAAACAGCTTCTTTCTCAAGGCCATCAGACTGTTAAATAGCTATCACTAGCCGGCTTCCACCCAGTTCCTCAACCCTGCACCTTAGAGGCTGCTGCCTAATGTACATAGACATAGAATCACTGGCCACTTTACTAATGGAACACGTGTCACTTTAATAATGTTTATATATGGCTATACTCATCTCATCAAGGGAAAGGGTGGCTACTTTGAAGAAGCTAAACGCTAAAATATTTTTTGATTTAACACTTTTTTGGTTACTACATGATTCCTGAGGTGTTATTTCATAGTTTTGATGTCTTCAATACAGAAAAACCCTTGAATGAGTAGGTTTGTCCAAACTTTTGACTGCTACTGTATATACTGTACTCTATTCGACTGTATTTTAGTCAATGCCACTCCGACGTTGGTCGTCCTAATATTTAGATATTTCTTTCCATTATTTTACTTTTAAATGTGTGTATTGTTGTGAATTGTTAGATACTACAGCACTGTTGGAGCTAGGAACACAAGCATTTGCTACACCCACAATAACATCTGCTAAATATGTGTATGTGAATTTGATTTGATTTGAAAATTTGATTTGATTTGAATTGACTAAATAGACCCAGAAAAAAACAATAATTAAATAGATTTTTCATTTCAGTTGACTAAAACGAGACAAGTGCAGTTCTGTTCAGCTGGTGAGCTGTGGGGGAGCAAGTGATGAGTGTGGGCAGACAGGCTCAGCTCCGCTCTGGCTCCGTCTCCGATTATGCATACCGTGCATTGCTTCCCTGTAGCTAACCAGTCACCACCAGCATTCTAGTTAGCTACCCTTTGCCTGGTTAGCCTAGAGTCTGATCCTGGTGGGCGTTCTACTAAGCTTACATTGCTAACATTGCTAACTAAGCTTACATTGTTTTAAGATGGTCATACCAAGGATCATTTTGTTATTTGATTTAGAATTTTAGTTAGAAATTAATGTAAAAAATGTATTTGATTAATCAATGAATTTGGCCTTACTGCTAAACTCAGCAAAAAAATAAACGTCTCTTTTTCAGGACAATCTTCATTGTAAAGGGTTTAAACACTGTTTCCCATGCTTGTTCAATGAACCATAAACAATTAATGAACATGCACCTGTGTTCCGGTCTTTAAGACACGAACAGCTTACAGATGGTAGGGAATTAAGGTCACAGCTATGAAAACTTAGGACACTAAAGAGGCCTTTCTACTGACTCTGAAAAACACCAAAAGAAAGATCCCTGCTCATCTGCGTGAACGTGCCTTAGGCATGCTGCAAGGAGGCATGAGGACTACAGATGTGGCCAGGGGACTAAATTGCAATGTCCGTATTGTGAGACGGCTAAGACAGCGCTACAGGGAGACAGGATGGACAGATGATCGTCCTCGCAGTGGCAGACCACGTGTAACAACACCTGCTTAGGATTGGTACATCCGAACATCACACCTGCGAGACAGGTACAGGATGGCAACAACAACTGCCCGAGTTACACCAGGAACACACAATCCCTCCATCAGTGCTCAGACTGTCCGCAATGGGCTGAGAGAGGCTGGACTGAGGGATTGTAGGCCTGTTGTAAGGCAGGTCCTCACCAGACATCACCGGCAACAACGTCGCCTATGGGCACAAACCCACCGTCGCTGGACCAGACAGGACTGGCAAAAAGTGCTCTTCACTGACGAGTCATGGTTTTTGTATCACCAGTGGTGATGGTTGGATTTGCGTTTATTGTCGAAGGAATGGCCACACCAGATACTGACTGTTAGTCACATGTCTGTGGAACTTGTTCAGTTTATGTCTGTTGTTGATTCTTGTTATGTTCATACAAATATTTACACGTGTTAAGTTTGCTGAAAATAAACGCAGTTGACAGTGAGAGGATGTTTCTTAGCCCATAGAAAGGCATTGAATAACAGATTCATACATGGAAAAACAGATGGTAAACAAAACAAAAGTGTCTGTCCTATATCTGAGATAATGGAATTATATTTTGTTATACATATTTAACCAAATTTTTTTTTAGGCACAAACTAATTCCATATATACATTACTAGTATTCATAATTTAAAAAAAAAAACTGGTACCTGGCTACTTTCAGTCGAGTCTTGAGGCGTTTGGCGTCCTTGAGCAAAACAACCGGCAGGTGCATTCGTAAAGTATTCAGACCCCTTCCCCTTTTCCACATTTTGTTACGTTACAGCCTTCTTCTAAAATGGATTAAATATATATTATATATATTTTTCTCGATCTACACACGATACCCCATAATGACAAACCGAAAACAGGTTTTTAGAAATGTTTACAAATGTATTAAAAACAGATACCTTATTTACATAAGTATTCAGACCCTTTGCTATGAGACTCGAAATTGAGCTCAAGTGCATTCTGTTACCATTGATCATCTTTGAGATGTTTCTCCAACTTGATTGGACTCCACCTGTGGTACATTAAATTGATTGGACATGATTTTGAAAGGCACACACCTGCCTATATAAGGTCCCACAGTTGACAGTGCATGTCAGAGGAAAAACTAAGCCAATCAGGCCTTCATGGTAGAGTGGCCAGACGGAAGCCACAACAGCCCACTTGGAGTTTGCCAAAAGTCACCTAAAGAACCTTAAAACCAGGAGAAACAGGAGAAACAGGAGAAACAGGAGAAACCCTCAAAGCATGAGAAACAAGAATTTCTGGTCTGATGAAACCAGAGTAACGTCTGGAGGAAACCTGGCACCATCCCTACGCTTAAGCATGGTATCATGCTGTGGGGATGTATGTCAGCGGCAGGGACTGGGAGACTAGTCAGGATCGAGGGAAAGATGAACGGAGCAAAGTACAGAGAGATCCTTGATGAAAACCTGCTCCAGAGCCCTCAGGACCTCAGACTGGGGCGAATGTTCCCCTTCCAACAGGACAACGACCCTAAGCACGCAGCCAAGACAACGCAGGAGTGGCTTCGGGACAAGTCTCTGAATGTCCTTGAGTGGCCCAGCCAGAGCCCGGACTTGAACATCTCTGTAGAGACCTGAAAATAGCTGTGCAGCAAGCTCCCCATCCAACCTGACATAGTTTGAGAGGATCTGCAGAGAAAAATGGGAGAAACTCCCCAAATACAAGTGTGGCAAGCTTTTAGCGTCATGCCCAAGAAGACTCAAGTGTGTAATCGCTGCCAAAGGTGCTTCAACAAATGTATTACTAAATCAAAATGTAAATCAAATAACAAAATTATCCTTGGTATGACCATCTTAAAACAATGTAAGCTTAGTTAGCAATGTAAGCTTAGTAGAACGCCCACCAGGATCAGACTCTAGGCTAACCAGGCAAAGGGTAGCTAACTAGAATGCTGGTGGTGACTGGTTAGCTACAGGGAAGCAATGCACGGTATGCATAATCGGAGACGGAGCCAGAGCGGAGCTGAGCCTGTCTGCCCACACTCATCACTTGCTCCCCCACAGCTCACCAGTTGAACAGAACTGCACTTGTCTCGTTTTAGTCAACTGAAATGAAAAATCTGTTTAATTATTGCTTTTTTCTGGGTCTATTTAGTCAATTCAAATCAAATCACATTTTCAAATCAAATCAAATTCACATACACATATTTAGCAGATGTAATTGTGGGTGTAGCAAATGCTTGTGTTCCTAGCTCCAACAGTGCTGTAGTATCTAACAATTCACAACAATACACACATTTAAAAGTAAAATAATGGAAAGAAACATCTAAATATTAGGATGACCAACGTCGGAGTGGCATTGACTAAAATACAGTCGAATAGAGTACAGTACATACAGTAGCAGTCAAAAGTTTGGACAAACCTACTCATTTAAGGGTTTTTCTGTATTGAAGACATCAAAACTATGAAATAACACCTCAGGAATCATGTAGTAACCAAAAAAAGTGTTAAATCAAAATATATTAGAGCTTTTAGCTTCTTCAAAGTAGCCACCCTTTCCCTTGATGAGATGAGTATAGCCATATATAAACATGATTAAAGTGACACGTGTTCCATTAGTAAAGTGGCCAGTGATTCTATGTCTATGTACATAGGGCAGCAGTCTCTAAGGTGCAGGGTTGAGGAACTGGGTGGAAGCCGGCTAGTGATGGCTATTTAACAGTCTGATGGCCTTGAGAAAGAAGCTGTTTTTCAGTCTCTCGGGTCCCAGCTTTGATGCACCTGTACTAACCTCGCCTTCTAGATGATAGCGGGGTGAACAGACCGTGGCTCGGTGGTTGATGTCCTTGATGATCTTTTTGGCCTTCCTGTGACATCAGGTGCTGTAGGTGTCCTGGAGATGCTGTAGGTGTCGATGATACAGCCCGACAGGATGCTCTCAATTGTGCATTTGTACAAGTTTGTGAGGGTCTTGGGGACCAAGCCAAATGTCTTCAGCTTCCTGAGGTTGAAGAGGTGCTGCTGCTCCTTCTTCACCACACTGTCTGTGTGGGTGGACCATTTCAGATTGTCAGTGATGTGTATGCCGAGGAACTTGAAGCTTTCCACCTTCTCCACTGCGGTCCTGTCGATGTGGATAGGGGCATGCTCAATCTGCTGTTTCCTGAAATCCACAATCAGCTCCTTCGGTTTGTTGACCACCACCTCGGGGCGGCCCGTCAGGATGTCCAGGACCAAGTTGCACAGGGCGGGGTTCAGACCCAGGGCCCTGGGCTTAATGATGAGCTGTGAGTTATAGTCTCATCAATTGACACTTGAAAAATAGGTGTGTGACTAATATTTCTTTGATGAAATGAACACTGGTTGAGTAGTTAACCTATTAACTAGGGTAACCCATTGACCAGGGTACAGCACCAACTCAACTTCCTATAATCACACACACATCCTAACACGGACAGACTAACACGGACACACAAACACGGACACACGCGCTATAACTTTTTATATTTATTTTATTTTTATAACAGTGTTATGAATACACTGACAAACATTCGCTCACAAACAAACACAGAGAGGAAGACCAAGAGGGGTGGGGTGACACAAGCAAGGCATAAAATTAACAAAAAAAATCTACCAGCCACTCAGATTTTTTACCAGCCAAAATATTTAGCTAAATTTACACAAAAAAAAAAAACGGATGAGCATGCTTTGTAAATGTTTCTAAAACAATAAATGTATTACTATTACGAAGTGAGTCTTATAATGTTTATAATGTTAATAGTTTTATCAGCATTTACATTTTATGTATTCCTACTGGTTGTATGAATTTGGGATCTATTGTCCCACAACTGTCCCAGAGTCTGTTTGTAATAGGATATTTCTTTCTCGACAAGCTGACCAATAGAATAGGTCAAATCTTCTACTATGGAGGATAGTGGATTGATATAGACTAGTGATTTTGAAGTTTGGTACTCGTCTTGTTGGCTAAGGAAAAGTTAATGTGAACAGTTATTCTCACCTCTTCAAAATGCACGTCAGAATTCGGTAAGAAGGACTGCACATTGTTGCATCGTCGATTTGCATGTTCCGTTATAATTAATTACCATAATCTAAATGTGATTTATGTCATTCTGATCACCGTGGGTAATTAAACATGTTGCCGGTCAAATGTCCAGCGCCACATTTTCTTAACAGAAACCCTGGTGTGTGTGTGTGTGTGTGTGTGTGGCCACATTTTCTTAACAGAAACCCTGGTGTGTGTGTGTGTGTGTGTGTGTGTGTGTGTGTGTGTGGCCACATTTTCTTAACAGAAACCCTGGTGTGTGAGAGAATGAGAACCTGATGTGTGAATTCTGGTTGAACTTGGCCTTGTGCCGTGTGGCCCCTCCAGGGGTGTAAGAGATTAATGGGGCTCCCTTCACTGCCTTCACACACACAAATGTTCTATGACAACAACCACATCTTAACCAACAGTCGTCCTCCAGGACTGTTAGTATGAACTTCTGAACCAAGAAGGTTTTGAAACATGGGACAACACTCTTACAATAGGACCAACCATTTGTAACCAGGATTGAAATGCATTCATTGGTTTTTGACCAAGATCTTCTTTTGGAATATCCCATCGTTTTTGTGGAGAACAGTCCTGTTACACTCTAATCCTACTTCTAACTATCAACTAGTGATGGGGGGAAAAATCGATAGTTACATTTCGGAATATTATTTTTGCGCTAGTTTGCTGAACCTCCACCGAAACCTGTATTTTTGTCTTCATAGCTTGTTCTCCATCTTTAAGTTATTTCCATGACTGATCAAAACTGGTTTTCTCATGGCTCTCTCTTGTTCTTGTGCAGCAGACATACGATGAGCAATATGTTTGGAACATCGAATCGTAATAAAATCACACAGTATCGAATCTCAATACATATAGAATCATGAGAATGTCAATACATATCGTATCTGCAACTAAGTTTTGCGATAATATTGTATCATAAGGTCACTGGCAATTCCCAGCTCTACAATCAACCAGTGCTTGTGAGGTAAAAGAAAACGGTCTATTTTCTACTCTAGATGCAGCAGCAATCTCTTCTCTCTCTCTTTCATTCGTTCTTTCTTGGTTAGCTCTGAGGCCATCTCTGCCAGTCAGCTCTGATCCAACAGCAAATAGGGAAGTTTACTTCCAGTCATCCACAGGGCGGCGGCCATATTGGTGAGGTAGCAACAACACACTGGTGTGAATCTTAACCCACACACTTCCTCAAAAGTCTCATCTTTAGGGTGAAATCTGGAACTTTCATTTCCCCCTGCTCTGGCAACTCAAGGTACTAGCTACAAACACAACTGACCAACGAGAAAAACAAACTACAAAATAGCTTCGCCAATATGACAACTCAGTTTTTTCTCTTATTTTTTCCCCCTTCTAGAAGTTGTCACTTAGGCACAGATCCAGGATCAGCCTAGCCACCACATATCCAAATCGTGACCATTAGTCAGGGAAGTGCAAAACTGTCCTCAGACCAGTGTCTAGGGGTCACGTTAATTCTGCATCTCTTTTCCACCTTAGTCTTATATCTGATGTCAGCCTCTCGACAGGAAGGTCACAATCAGTATCAGCGGTGTCCAATAACACCCTGTGAGCATGACATGACCGTGTTCTGAGCTGAGCGAGTGTGTTCCCCTGTAATCAGTCAGGGCTGTGAGTTCATGTGTGTGTGTGTGTGTGTCTGTGTGTGCGTGGGTACACGCCCAGTGCCATGCCAAAGCAACATGTAGAAATATCATTGGAGGAGATCACTGTAGCATCAGATGATTATAGGCACTGCAGAGTGGTGTCCGTCAGATGATTATAGGCACTGCAGAGTGGTGTCCGTCGGATGATTATAGGCACTGCAGAGTGGTGTCCGTCAGATGATTATAGGCACCGCAGAGTGGTGTCCTTCAGATGATTATAGGCACTGCAGAGTGGTGTCCTTCAGATGATTATAGGCACTGCAGAGTGGTGTCCATCAGATATTATAGGCACTGCAGAGTGGTGTCCTTCAGATGATTATAGGCACCGCAGAGTGGTGTCCATCAGATATTATAGGCACTGCAGAGTGGTGTCCGTCAGATGATTATAGGCACTGCAGAGTGGTGTCCGTCAGATATTATAGGCACTGCAGAGTGGTGTCCATCAGATATTATAGGCACCGCAGAGTGGTGTCCGTCAGATTATTATAGGCACTGCAGAGTGGTGTCCGTCAGATGATTATAGGCACCGCAGAGTGGTGTCCATCAGATATTATAGGCACCGCAGAGTGGTGTCCGTCAGATGATTATAGGCACTGCAGAGTGGTGTCCGTCAGATATTATAGGCACTGCAGAGTGGTGTCCGTCAGATATTATAGGCACTGCAGAGTGGTGTCCTTCAGATATTATAGGCACCGCAGAGTGGTGTCCGTCAGATTATTATAGGCACTGCAGAGTGGTGTCTGTCAGATGATTATAGGCACCGCAGAGTGGTGTCCGTCAGATGATTCTAGGCACCGCAGAGTGGTGTCCGTCAGATGATTATAGGCACCGCAGAGTGGTGTCCGTCAGATGATTATAGGCACTGCAGAGTGGTGTCCATCAGATGATTATAGGCACTGCAGAGTGGTGTCCGTCAGATGATTATAGGCACTGCAGAGTGGTGTCCGTCAGATGATTATAGGCACCGCAGAGTGGTGTCCGTCAGATGATTATAGGCACTGCAGAGTGGTGTCCGTCAGATATTATAGGCACTGCAGAGTGGTGTCCTTCAGATGATTATAGGCACCGCAGAGTGGTGTCCGTCAGATGATTATAGGCACCGCAGAGTGGTGTCCGTCAGATGATTATAGGCACCGCAGAGTGGTGTCCGTCAGATGATTATAGGCACCGCAGAGTGGTGTCCGTCAGATATTATAGGCACCGCAGAGTGGTGTCCGTCAGATTATTATAGGCACTGCAGAGTGGTGTCCGTCAGATGATTATAGGCACCGCAGAGTGGTGTCCGTCAGATGATTATAGGCACCGCAGAGTGGTGTCCGTCAGATATTATAGGCACTGCAGAGTGGTGTCCGTCAGATGATTATAGGCACTGCAGAGTGGTGTCCGTCAGATGATTATAGGCACTGCAGAGTGGTGTCCATCAGATATTATAGGCACCGCAGAGTGGTGTCCGTCAGATTATTATAGGCACTGCAGAGTGGTGTCCGTCAGATGATTATAGGCACCGCAGAGTGGTGTCCATCAGATATTATAGGCACCGCAGAGTGGTGTCCGTCAGATGATTATAGGCACTGCAGAGTGGTGTCCGTCAGATATTATAGGCACTGCAGAGTGGTGTCCGTCAGATATTATAGGCACTGCAGAGTGGTGTCCTTCAGATATTATAGGCACCGCAGAGTGGTGTCCGTCAGATTATTATAGGCACTGCAGAGTGGTGTCTGTCAGATGATTATAGGCACTGCAGAGTGGTGTCCGTCAGATGATTATAGGCACCGCAGAGTGGTGTCCGTCAGATGATTATAGGCACCGCAGAGTGGTGTCCGTCAGATGATTATAGGCACCGCAGAGTGGTGTCCGTCAGATGATTATAGGCACCGCAGAGTGGTGTCCGTCAGATGATTATAGGCACCGCAGAGGGGTGTCCGTCAGATGATTATAGGCACCGCAGAGTGGTGTCCATCAGATGATTATAGGCACCGCAGAGTGGTGTCCGTCAGATGATTATAGGCACCGCAGAGTGGTGTCCGTCAGATGATTCTAGGCACCGCAGAGTGGTGTCCGTCAGATGATTATAGGCACCGCAGAGTGGTGTCCATTTTCAACTCATTGAAAGCAAGAAAAATCATTAAGTCTTGGCTTAGGTTTAGAATCTGTTCTCTCTGTTCTCTCAGATGGTTATAGGCACCGCAGAGTGGTCTGTTTTCTTTCCATCCGTCTCTCTCTGGCCTTGGTCTTTCCACTAAGGGTTAGTGAAGTGTAGTAACCTGTGGTTCCCTGCCTCCCTCTTTCTATCCCTCCCTCTCGTGGTTCAGGGGGCTCCTTGCTTTCCGTAAAATAGGCCTGTCTAGTGTGTGTGTGTGGACTGTGTGGACTGTGTGTGTGTGTGTGGACTGTGTGGTGTGTGGACTGTGTGTGTGTGTGTATGGACTGTGTGTTGTGTGTGTGTGGACTGTGTGGTGTGTGTGGACTGTGTGTGATGTGTGGACTGTGTGGTGTGTGTGTGTGTGGACTGTGTGTGTGGACTGTGTGGTGTGTGGTGTGTGTGTGTGTGTGTGTGGACTGTGTGTGTGTGGACTGTGTGGTGTGGACTGTGTGGACTGTGTGGTGTGGACTGTGTGGTGTGTGTGTGGACTGTGTGTGTGTGGACTGTGTGTCTGTGTGTGACTGTGTGGTGTGTGTGTGTGTGGACTGTGTGGTGTGTGTGTGTGTGGACTGTGTGGTGTGGACTGTGTGGTGTGTGGACTGTGTGTGTGTGTGGTTTGTGTGTAGACTGTGTGTGTGGTGTGTAGACTGTGTGGACTGTGTGTGTGGACTGTGTGGACTCTGTGTGTGGACTGTGTGTGGACTGTGTGGTGTACTGTGTGGACTCTGTGTGTGGACTGTGTGTGTGTGTGGTGTACTGTGTGGACTCTGTGTGTGGACTGTGTGTGTGTGTGGTTTGTGTGTAGACTGTGTGTGTGGTGTGTAGACTGTGTGGACTGTGTGGACTCTGTGTGTGGACTGTGTGTGGACTGTGTGGTGTACTGTATTTTACTAGACACCACTACTGATGCATGGACCAGATTTTTGGTTTTTACTTGCCCGTCTATAACCAATGTATGGTTTGTTAAATGTGATACGCCACCCGCCCCTGGGCGCTCATGGAGTGCAGTTGATGTTTTTCGACCACAAGATAATTTGCCAACCATTCTCTTCAGTCTGTGCAGCAGATGCAACAATATGTTGATGACAACGATGCTGTTTCCACTTCTTAATATAAATCCACAAGCGTTCTATAATTACACTATTACTTTGTATGTCTTACTGTCTGCAAACGGCAAGTATGTTTATTTTTGTTATCAAGTTGTGGATTTAACAGTGTTAGCTGCTAATATCTAGCTAGCTGCGTTAGTTTGCTAGCTATCTAGCTAATACAGCCTGGTAGCAGTGCTGGCGGAGGCCTAAATCAGCATGTTGTTCGTGCAACCGTATCTTCTAAATCCGAGAGAAATAGGGGACGCATGAATATGTTAATTACATGAAGTAAGAGAACATTTAATGTAGCCAAAGTTTCTAGGGTCCCACTCCCCTGGGAAACACTGACCAACACTTTGGTGTCACAATAATGCCTCCATGGCTTTTTCATTCATTGTCATGTCAAACAATACTGTGTTCAAAGTGCCCAGTATTACATTCTAACTATAGAATTAGAATAATCATTCCCACAATTACCCCTAATAATTTCCATGATTACAACAGTTCACTCAACAGTTCACACAAGTCCAATCGCAATTGGGGCGGCAGGTAGTCTAGTGGTTAGAGCGTTGGACTTGTAACCGAAAGTTGCAAGATCGAATCCCTGAGTTGACAAGGTAAAAATCTGTCGTTCTATCACTGAACAAGGCAATTAACCCACTGTTCCTAGGCTGTCATTGAAAATAAGAATTTGTTCATAACTGACTTGCCTAGATAAATAAAGGTTAAAACATTTTTGTTGTAATATCACCTTTTGGTTGAAGTTTGATTGAACAGTATAAAACAATCAGAATGCAAAATTTGAAAACACTTCAAATGTATGTGTTGGCCCTAAGGTCAAGCACTACTCATAGAACTTGTATTATTCAAAAACCTCAAATACCGCCAAATAGCATCATCCCGCCAAATAGCATCATCCCGCCAAAGAGCATCATCCCGCCAAAGAGCATCATCCCGCCAAAGAGCATCATCCCGCCAAAGAGCATCATCCCGCCAAAGAGCATCATCCCGCCAAAGAGCATCATCCCGCCAAAGAGCATCATCCCGCCAAATAGCATCATCCCGCCAAATAGCATCATCCCGCCAAAGAGCATCATCCCGCCAAAGAGCATCATCCCGCCAAAGAGCATCATGCCGCCAAAGAGCATCATGCCGCCAAAGAGCATCATGCCGCCAAAGAGCATCATGCCGCCAAAGAGCATCATGCCGCCAAAGAGCATCATGCCGCCAAAGAGCATCATCCCGCCAAAGAGCATCATCCCGCCAAAGAGCATCATCCCGCCAAAGAGCATCATCCCGCCAAAGAGCATCATCCCGCCAAAGAGCATCATCCCGCCAAAGAGCATCATCCCGCCAAAGAGCATCATGCCGCCAAAGAGCATCATCCCGCCAAATAGCATCATCCCGCCAAATAGCATCATCCCGCCAAATAGCATCATCCCGCCAAAGAGCATCATCCCGCCAAAGAGCATCATCCCGCCAAATAGGAGCATCCCGCCAAAGAGCATCCCGCCAAATAGCATCATGCCGCCAAATAGCATCATGCCGCCAAATAGCATCATCCCGCCAAAGAGCATCATCCCGCCAAATAGCATCATCCCGCCAAAGAGCATCATCCCGCCAAAAGAGCATCATCCCGCCAAATAGCATCATGCCGCCAAATAGCATCATGCCGCCAAAGAGCATCATCCCGCCAAAGAGCATCATCCCGCCAAAGAGCATCATCCCGCCAAAGAGCATCATCCCGCCAAAGAGCATCATCCCGCCAAAAGAGCATCATCCCGCCAAAAGAGCATCATGCCGCCAAATAGCATCATGCCGCCAAATAGCATCATCCCGCCAAATAGCATCATCCCGCCAAATAGCATCATCCCTCCAAAGAGCATCATCCCTTCAAATAGCATCATGCCGCCAAATAGCATCATCCCGTCAAATAGCATCATCCTGTCAAAACTATTCTAGTGATATGGTATTTTGGCCATATCGCCCAGCCCTAATGTGTGTGTATGTGTATGACTCCCTTTCTGTGTCACTGGACGTGTCAGGTGACACTGACATCTGTGCAAATGGGCCATTGCGTCTGCTCAGGGTGACCCTTGATCCCTGCTAGTCTGAAGATCTCTGGCTGTGTGCTTCTCAACGAGTACACACACAGCAACCAGGTGTCTATCCAACCTTTTTTATGCCAGTAAAGTACGTCGGATAATTTTTTTGGGGACAGGCCTGATGGAAACAGCACATTTTGTCGGTCAAATTTCCAAATGTTGACAAAACAAAATACGCTAGACAAGGTGGGATCTTTTTGTGCCGGTAAAATTAATTATGCGAGAAATGGCGGTGGAAATGCTTTTATGCGCAGACATTGATATAATAACCATCATATCAAAGTAAACTTAGTCACACGATGACATGGTGTTCGGTTCTCCCGCTACGACTCGGGACAGTTTATTATAATGAACTTCACAGGGTTGCTAGGTGATGAGCTCGATGCTCCTTTACAATAAATATCCAGGGTCTTATTCTGGTGACATGATGATCGACGCTTGGCTTCCGTTTGACAAATAGAAATCTTGCTCTTTTGTCCATAATCTCATTATGTAGACTATACCCGCACTGTAGCTGGTAGCTGTTGGCAAGAGCACTGTTGCTAAGAGCAGAGTGGGAACGTTCGCTATATAACGCAACATTTGTTGTGCCAAAACCATCAGTAGAGTTGAAAATGCGATGGAAACCCATTTATGTTTTTGCTTAGGTGACAGAAGTAATTGGAGCACGGGCCTTGCAACATTTTGACACGAGATGTGGATTCTTTGGTGGTGAGCTCAGGGCTTTGGAGTTTTATTTTTCCCTCCTTTCAGTCAGCCCAGCTGGAGAGAACATAGCTTTTGGCACCAAACTGTGTGTGTCCATGTGTCTGTGTGTGTGAGCGGTCTGTGTGTGCAGAGTGTGTGTGTGTGTAAGCAACACAACCTTCAGCACACCAGAGAATTGGCTAATCAAACTGGAACTTGTCAAAATGTTCCTGTCTCTCCATGTTTCAAATGTTAGTCTTAGTGAACCTGAATTTTCATGTTCCTGTTTTGTGGTTCAATCTACACTGAACAAAAAATATAAATGCAACATGTAAAGTGTTGGTCCCATGTTTCATGAGCTAAAATAAAAGATCCCAGAAATGTTCAATACACACAAAAAGCTTATTTCTCTCAAATTTTGTGTGAAATTTTTTACATCGCTGTTAGTGAGCATTTCTCCTTTGCCAAGATAGTTCATCCACCTGACAGGTGTGGCATATCAAGAAGCTGATTAAACGGTATGATCATTACACAGCTGCACCTTGTGCTGGGGACATAAAAAGGCCACTCTAAAATGTGCAGTTTTGTCACACAACGCAATGGCAAAGATGTCTCAAGTGTGCAATTAGCCGGATGACTGCAGGAATGTCCGCCAGAGCTGTTGCCAGAGAATTGAATGTTAATTTCTCTACCATAAGCCGCCTCCAACATCTTTTTAAAGAAGTTTGCAGTACGTCCAACCGGCCTCACGAGCGCAGACCAGGTGTAACCACACCAGTCCAGGACCTCCACATTCGGCTTCTTCACCTGCGGGATCGTCTGAGACCAGCCACCCGGACAGCTGATGAAAATAAGGAGTAATAAAGCTCTTTTGTGGGGAAAACGAATTCTGATCGGGTGGGCCTATGCCCTCCCAAGCTCACCCATGGTTGTGCCCCTGCCCAATCGTGAAATCCATAGATTAGGTCCTAATTTATTTATTTCAATTGAGTGATTTCTTTATATGAACTGTAACTCAGTAAAATCGTTGAAATTGTTGCATGTTGCTTCTATATTTTTGTTCAGTATAATTTATCTCTGTCGCTTCTGTCATCTATAACTTGTTTATATAAATGGATGAATAACAAACCTCTCTCTCATCTCTCCCTCTTCCCATCCCTCTGTCTTCTTCACAGAGAAGCGATGAGGAATTACCTGAAGGAGCGAGGAGACCAAACTGTCCTGATCCTGCATGCAAAAGTTGCCCAGAAATCTTATGGCAATGAAAAAAGGTAATCAACCACCACTTACCCTACACACAACTTTCCACACTCTCCATACTTCCCACATTCCTCGCACAGCCCCTAGCTGGTGTAGTACCTCGCACAGCCTCTACCTGGTGTAGTACCTCGCACAGCCTCTACCTGGTGTAGTACCTCGCACAGCCCCTACCTGGTGTAGTACCTCGCACAGCCCCTACCTGGTGTAGTACCTCGCACAGCCCCTACCTGGTGTAGTACCTCGCACAGCCTCTAGCTGGTGTAGTACCTCGCACAGCCTCTACCTGGTGTAGTACCTCGCACAGCCCCTAGCTGGTGTAGTACCTCGCACAGCCTCTAGCTGGTGTAGTACCTCGCACAGCCCCTAGCTGGTGTAGTACCTCGCACAGCCTCTAGCTGGTGTAGTACCTCGCACAGCCTCTACCTGGTGTAGTACCTCGCACAGCCTCTACCTGGTGTAGTACCTCGCGCAGCCCCTAGCTGGTGTAGTACCTCGCACAGCCTCTAGCTGGTGTAGTACCTCGCACAGCCCCTAGCTGGTGTAGTACCTCACACAGCCCCTAGCTGGTGTAGTACCTCGCACAGCCTCTACCTGGTGTAGTACCTCGCACAGCCTCTAGCTGGTGTGGTACCTCGCACAGCCTCTAGCTGGTGTGGTACCTCGCACAGCCTCTAGCTGGTGTAGTACCTCGCACAGCCCCTAGCTGGTGTAGTACCTCGCACAGCCTCTAGCTGGTGTAGTACCTCGCACAGCCTCTAGCTGGTGTAGTACCTCGCACAGCCTCTACCTGGTGTAGTACCTCGCACAGCCCCTAGCTGGTGTAGTACCTCGCACAGCCCCTAGCTGGTGTAGTACCTCGCACAGCCCCTAGCTGGTGTGTGTGATGACCTTCGCCCCGGTCGGAGGTCCTGAGCGCTCTGGAGCAGGATTTCTTCAAGGATATCTCTGTACTTTGCTCCGTTCATCTTTCCCTCGATCCTGACTAGTCTCCCAGTCCCTGCTGCTGAAATACATCCCCACAGCATGATACTGCTACCACCATACCTGGTGTAGTAACTAACACAGTCCCTACCCCAAAAGGCATGTTGAACAGTTCCCTGTTTCATTATAAGTCAATAGGTCAAGGGTTAATAGTATGGACTAAAGGGAGGTCGAAAAAAAGCGAAATCACATTCCGTTGTGTCTGTTGTGTGACGTCGGTGTTTTGGCCCCTCCGGCTTTCCATTTCCTACTGCGTCCAGACGGGGTTAAGGGGTGAAGTTCTCTGCAGGGCACATCCAGGAGGTTAAAGGGTAGATGGCAGGGGAATGGTAGGGTTACAGGGTTGGGGAGCACGCTGTGGTAGGTAGGGGGTTATGACCGGGTAGAAGTGGGTAGACTGTTTCCTGGTTGCTGTACTAATGTTAGGATGGTGTATGGGGTGTGTGTAGGGAGTTAATGAGCTGTTCTGAATATGGTCATACAGCTATAGGGGATTAGACAGAATGAAGCCTTTCGCTCTCTCTCTCTCGCGCTCTGTGTATATGTATACAGTGCCTTAGGGAAGTGTTCAGACCCCTGGACTTTTCCCACATTTTGTTAGGTTACAACCTTATTCTAAAATCTATTAAATTGTTTTTTCCCCCCGTCATCAATCTACACACAATACCCCATAATGACAAAGTAAAAACAGGTTTTTAGAAATGTTTGCTAATTTATAGAAATTGTAAATATTATATTTATTTAAGTATTAAGACACTTTACTCAGTACTTTCTTGAAGCATCTTTGGCAGCGATTACAGACTTGTCTTCTTGGGCATGATGCTACAAGCTTGCCACACCTGTATTTGGCGAGTTTCTCCCATTTTTCTCTGCAGATCCTCTCAAACTCTGTCAGGTTGGATGGGGAGGATCGCTGCACAGCTATTTTCAGGTCTCTTTGATCAGGTTTAAGTCAGGTCTCTGGCTGGGCCACTCAAGGACATTCAGAGACTTGTCCCGAAGCCACTCCTGCGTTGTCTTGGCTGTGTGCTTAGGGTCGTTGTCTTGTTGGAAGGTGAACCTTCATCCCAGTCTGAGGTCCTGAGCGCGCTGGGCCAGGTTTCCATCAAGGATCTCTCTGTACTTTGCTCCGTTCATCTTTCATCTCGGTCCTGACTAGTCTCCCAGTCCCTGCCGCTGAAAAACATCCCCACAGCATGATGCTGCCACCACCATGCTTCACTGTAGGGATGGTGCCAGGTTTCTTGCATTCAGGTCAAAGAGTTCAATCTCGGTTTCATCAGACCAGAGAATCTTGTTTATTATGGTCTGAGTCTTTGGGGGCCTTTTGGCAAACTCCAAGATGGCTGTCATGTGCCTTTTACTGAGGAGTGGCTTCTGTCTGGTCACTCTACCATAAAGGCCTGATTGGTGGAGTGCTGCAGAGATGGTTGTCCTTCTGGAAGGTTCTCCCATCTCCACAGAGGAACTCAAGAGCTCTGTCAGTGACCATCGGGTTCTGGTCACCTCCCTCACCAATTCCCTTCTCCCTCGAATGCTCATTTTGGCCATGCGTCCAGCTCTAGGAAGAGTCTTGGTGGTTCCAAACTTCTTCCATTTAAGAATGATGGTGCAGAAATGTTTTGGTACCCTTCCCCAGATTTGTGCCTCGACACAATCCTGTCTCTCTCTACGGACAATTCCTTCGACCTCATGGCTTGGTTGTTGCTCTGACATGCACTGTCAACTGTGGGACCTTATATAGACTTGTGTGTGCCCTTCCAAATCATGTCCAATCAATTGAATTTACCACAGGGGGACGCCAATCAAGTTGTAGAAACATCTCAAGGATGATCAATGGAAACAGGATGCACCTGAGCTCAATTTCGAGTCTCATAGCAAAGGGTCTGAATACTTATGTAAATAAGGTATCTGTTTTTAGTTTTTAATACATTTGCAAACATTTCTAAAAACCTGTTTTTCGCTTTGTCATAATGGGGTATTGTGTGTAGATTGCTTAGGATTTAAAAAAAATCTATTTTAGAATAAGGCTGTAACGTAACAAAATGTGGAACAAGTCAGGGTTCTGAATACCTTCCGAAGGCACCCTCTTTCTCCCTCCCCCCTTCCTCTTGGCTGGGTCTGATCATTGGAGCCCTGCCTGCCATCACACCAGAACTATGTCTTAGTAAATCAGCAGCATCTCACCAGAACTATGTCTTAGTAAATCAGCAGCATCACACCAGAACTATGTCTTAGTAAATCAGCAGCATCACACCAGAACTATGTCTTAGTAAATTAGCAGCATCACACCAGAACTATGTCTTAGTAAATTAGCAGCATCACACCAGAACTATGTCTTAGTAAATCAGCAGCATCTCACCAGAACTATGTCTTAGTAAATCAGCAGTATCTCACCAAAACTATGTCTTAGTAAATCAGCAGCATCACACCAGAACTATGTCTTAGTAAATCAGCAGCATCACACCAGAACTATGTCTTAGTAAATCAGCAGCATCACACCAGAACTATGTCTTAGTAAATCAGCAGCATCACACCAGAACTATGTCTTAGTAAATTAGCAGCATCACACCAGAACTATGTCTTAGTAAATCAGCAGCATCTCACCAGAACTATGTCTTAGTAAATCAGCAGTATCTCACCAAAACTATGTCTTAGTAAATCAGCAGCATCACACCAGAACTATGTCTTAGTAAATCAGCAGCATCACACCAGAACTATGTCTTAGTAAATCAGCAGCATCACACCAGAACTATGTCTTAGTAAATCAGCAGCATCACACCAGAACTATGTCTTAGTAAATCAGCAGCATCACACCAGAACTATGTCTTAGTAAATCAGCAGCATCTCACAAGAACTATGTCTTAGTAAATCAGCAGCATCTCACAAGAACTAAGTCTTAGTAAATCAGCAGCATCTCACCAGAACTATGTCTTAGTAAATCAGCAGCATCACACCAGAACTATGTCTTAGTAAATCAGCAGTATCTCACCAAAACTATGTCTTAGTAAATCAGCAGCATCACACCAGAACTATGTCTTAGTAAATCAGCAGCATCACACCAGAACTATGTCTTAGTAAATCAGCAGCATCACACCAGAACTATGTCTTAGTAAATCAGCAGCATCACACCAGAACTATGTCTTAGTAAATCAGCAGCACCACACCAGAACTATGTCTTAGTAAATCAGCAGCATCACACCAGAACTATGTCTTAGTAAATCAGCAGCATCACACCAGAACTATGTCTTAGTAAATCAGCAGCATCTCACCAGAACTATGTCTTAGTAAATCAGCAGCATCACACCAGAACTATGTCTTAGTAAATCAGCAGCATCACACCAGAACTATGTCTTAGTAAATCAGCAGCATCTCACCAGACGTATGTCTTAGTATATCAGCAGCATCACACCAGAACTATGTCTTAGTAAATCAGCAGCATCACACCAGAACTATGTCTTAGTAAATCAGCAGCATCACGCCAGAACTATGTCTTAGTAAATCAGCAGCATCACGCCAGAACTATGTCTTAGTAAATCAGCAGCATCTCACCAGAACTATGTCTTAGTAAATCAGCAGCATCACACCAGAACTATGTCTTAGTAAATCAGCAGCATCACACCAGAACTATGTCTTAGTAAATCAGCAGCATCTCACAAGAACTATGTCTTAGTAAATCAGCAGCATCTCACAAGAACTAAGTCTTAGTAAATCAGCAGCATCTCACCAGAACTATGTCTTAGTAAATCAGCAGCATCACACCAGAACTATGTCTTAGTAAATCAGCAGTATCTCACCAAAACTATGTCTTAGTAAATCAGCAGCATCACACCAGAACTATGTCTTAGTAAATCAGCAGCATCACACCAGAACTATGTCTTAGTAAATCAGCAGCATCACACCAGAACTATGTCTTAGTAAATCAGCAGCATCACACCAGAACTATGTCTTAGTAAATCAGCAGCATCACACCAGAACTATGTCTTAGTAAATCAGCAGCATCACACCAGAACTATGTCTTAGTAAATCAGCAGCATCACACCAGAACTATGTCTTAGTAAATCAGCAGCCCTGAGCCGACACTGTGACACCTCTGAGTTTTGGAGCACGAGAGAGGAGGAGCAGAATTGTGTGTGACTGCGTGTGTGTGTGACTGCGTGTGTGTGTGTGACTGCGTGTGTGTGTGTGACTGCGTGTGTGTGTGTGACTGCGTGTGTGTGTGACTGCGTGTTAAAGTGCAACTGTAGTTAGTGCAACTGTAGTTAGTGCAACTGTAGTTAGTGCAACTGTAGTTAGTGCAACTGTAGTTAGTGTAACTGTAGTCTCTCTGTAGTGTAACTGTAGTCTCTCTGTAGTGTAACTGTAGTCTCTCTGCAGTGTAACTGTAGTCTCTCTGTAGTGTAACTGTAGTCTCTCCGCAGTGTAACTGTAGTCTCTCTGTAGTGTAACTGTAGTCTCTCTGTAGTGTAACTGTAGTCTCTCTGTAGTGTAACTAGTCTCTGTAGTGTAACTGTAGTCTCTCTGTAGTGTAACTGTAGTCTCTCTGTAGTGTAACTGTAGTCTCTCTGTAGTGTAACTGTAGTCTCTCTGTAGTGTAACTTTAGTCTCTCTGTAGTGTAACTAGTCTCTGTAGTGTAACTGTAGTCTCTCTGTAGTGTAACTGTAGTCTCTCTGTAGTGTAACTGTAGTCTCTGTAGTGTAACTGTAGTCTCTCTGCAGTGTAACTAGTCTCTGTAGTGTAACTGTAGTCTCTCTGTAGTGTAACTGTAGTCTCTCTGTAGTGTAACTGTAGTCTCTCTGCAGTGTAACTGTAGTCTCTCTGTAGTGTAACTGTAGTCTCTCTGTAGTGTAACTGTAGTCTCTCTGTAGTGTAACTGTAGTCTCTCTGTAGTGTAACTGTAGTCTCTCTGTAGTGTAACTGTAGTCTCTCTGTAGTGTAACTGTAGTCTCTCTGCAGTGTAACTGTAGTCTCTCTGTAGTGTAACTGTAGTCTCTCTGTAGTGTAACTGTAGTCTCGCCGCAGTGTAACTAGTCTCTGTAGTGTAACTGTAGTCTCTCTGCAGTGTAACTAGTCTCTGTAGTGTAACTGTAGTCTCTCTGTAGTGTAACTGTAGTCTCTCTGCAGTGTAACTAGTCTCTGTAGTGTAACTGTAGTCTCTCTGCAGTGTAACTGTAGTCTCTCTGTAGTGTAACTGTAGTCTCTCTGTAGTGTAACTGTAGTCTCTCTGTAGTGTAACTGTAGTCTCTCTGTAGTGTAACTGTAGTCTCTCTGTAGTGTAACTGTAGTCTCTCTGTAGTGTAACTGTAGTCTCTCTGTAGTGTAACTGTAGTCTCTCTGCAGAGTGTAACTAGTCTCTGTAGTGTAACTGTAGTCTCTCTGCAGTGTAACTAGTCTCTGTAGTGTAACTGTAGTCTCTCTCTAGTGTAACTGTAGTCTCTATGTAGTGTAACTGTAGTCTCTCTGTAGTGTAACTGTAGTCTCTCTGTAGTGTAACTGTAGTCTCTCTGTAGTGTAACTGTAGTCTCTCTGCAGTGTAACTAGTCTCTGTAGTGTAACTGTAGTCTCTCTGTAGTGTAACTGTAGTCTGCAGTGTAACTAGTCTCTGTAGTGTAACTGTAGTCTCTCTGCAGTGTAACTAGTCTCTGTAGTGTAACTGTAGTCTCTCTGCAGTGTAACTGTAGTCTCTCTGTAGTGTAACTGTAGTCTCTATGTAGTGTAACTGTAGTCTCTCTGCAGTGTAACTAGTCTCTGTAGTGTAACTGTAGTCTCTCTGTAGTGTAACTAGTCTCTGTAGTGTAACTGTAGTCTCTCTGCAGTGTAACTAGTCTCTGTAGTGTAACTGTAGTCTCTCTGTAGTGTAACTAGTCTCTGTAGTGTAACTGTAGTCTCTCTGCAGTGTACCTGTAGTCTCTCTGTTTTGTAACTGTAGTCTCTCTGTAGTGTAACTGTAGTCTCTCTGCAGTGTACCTGTAGTCTCTCTGTTTTGTACCTTTAGTCTCTCTGTTTTGTAACTGTAGTTAGTGTAACTGTAGTCTCTCTGTTTTGTAACTGTAGTCTCTCTGTTTTGTAACTGTAGTTAGTGTAACTGTAATCTCCAACTCAACATTATGAAGTTGTTCCTAATGTTTTGTACACTGTGTATAGTCACACACACGTTAGTTATGGTTTCATTCTGAACCGAACGACGTTGGTTTGGGTCAGCTCTGCGGGAGTGTGTCCCTCTCTAAGGAAGAGCCTGGTGGTCGTGGCGTCGCTGTCGGTGTGTGTTTACAATATGAAAGCTTGTCTGTGTTTTGATACACAATAGGAGCTCTGAGCATGAATAAATTGAGTGTGTGTATAGATGGCTTTTCCTCAGAAATCTCCCTCTTTCTTTCTCTCTTTTAGGAGATGAAAGCAGACTGGTATTAAGTGTCACTCTCCTTCTCCTCAGACTAGACAGACAGTCTCGTGACAAGTGTCTCCATATGACCCACTTTCCTTCTTTCCCTACACATGCTCATAAAAACAAACCGCTTTAGTTTATTTTGAAGAGCAAAATGGGTGAAAACATTTGATATTTCTCCCTAAAGAGGGGACATGACTGAGACTAGTAAAACGTGTTGTTTTAAGCAATCTACGTGTTTTTTCTCCTGACATGTCTTGCTGAGGTACTGGCTAAAATTCAAGTTCTTGTCAGATTAGACTCGAGCAAGCCCAATCAGTTATTGTATTAACATTTCACTTTCTCCTTTGAAATTAAACAAGGTTTTACGGGATTTTAGTAGCTGTTTTGAGAAGTTGTTTGTCACTCAAAGAAATGCACTGACAACTTGGCTGAAACATCATTCCCAAGTACTACTCTTCTTTTGTTGTTTATGTCACACTGCCATCTAGTGGCAGAAAGTCTAACATGCAGTATGACATGTTTTTGAAAATTCTGGATCCACCAGACCAGAGTAGATTCCAGACTGTTCTATCGTTAGTGTGTGTCTGGTATGTGTGTGTAAAGTATTATAGGTACTAATCATTTGACGTGTGTGTAATCTGGGCAGTAGTGTGTACACCGAGGATACAAAACATTAGGAGCACCTGCTCTTTACATGACAGACTTACCAGGTGATGATCGCTTATTGATGTCACTTGTTAAATCCACTTCAATCAGTGTAGATGAAGGAGAGGAGACGGGTTAAAGAAGGATTTTTAAGCCTTGAGACATGTATTGTGTGACTGGGCAAGACAAAATATTTAAGTGCCTTTGAACTGGGTATTGTAGTAGATGCCAGGTGAACCGGTTTGAGTGTGTCAAGAACTGCAACGGTGCTGGGTTTTCACGCTCAACAGTTTCCTGTGTGTTCAGAATGGTCAACCACCCAAAAGACATCCAGCCAACTGGACACAACTGTGGGAAGTATTGGAGTCATGGGCCAGCATCCCTGTGGAGTCAACATGGACCAGCATCCCTGTGGAGTCAACATGGACCCAGCATCCCTGTGGAGTCAACATGGACCAGCATCCCTGTGGAGTCAACATGGACCAGCATCCCTGTGGAACGCTTTCGACACCTTGTAGAGTCCATGACCCGACGAATATGAAGCTGTTCTGAGGGAGAAAGGAGGGGGGGGGTTGGGGTGTCGCTCAATATTAGGAAGGTGTTCCTAATGTGTGCTATACTCAGTGTATGTTATACTGGTGTGTGTGTGTGTACAGGTTCTTCTGTCCACCCCCATGTGTCTACCTGATGGGCTCTGGCTGGAAGAAGAAGAGAGAGGAGATGGAGAGAGAAGGCTGTTCAGAGCAGGAGGCTCAACCCTGTGCCTTTATAGGGATAGGAAACAGTGACCAGGAGATGCAGCAGCTCAACATAGAGGGAAAGGTAGGGAGGGTCCTGTACACTTCTTTCTCTCGCTCTCTCTCGTTCCCTCCCTTTCTTCCTGTCCCACTCACCCATCTCTCTCACTCACTCTCTCACTCACTCACTCTCTCTCTCACTCTCTCTCTTTCTGTCTCTCTGTCTCTCTCTGTCTCTCTGTCTCTCTCTGTGTGTCTCTGTCTCTCTCTGTCGCTCTCTCTCTGTGTGTCTCTCTCTCTCTCTGTCGCTCTCTCTCTGTGTGTCTCTCTCTCTCTCTCTCTGTGTCTCTCTCTCTCTCTCTCTCTCTCTCTCTCTCTCTCTCTCTCTCTCTCTCTCTCTCTCTCTCTCTCTCTCTGTGTGTCTCTCTGTGTCTCTCTCTCTCTCTGTGTCTCTCTGTGTCTCTCTCTCTCTCTCTCTCTCTCTCTCTCTCTCTCTCTCGCTGTGTCTCTCTCTCTCTGTGTCTCTCTCTCTCTCTCTCTCTCTCTCTCTGTCTCTCTCTCTCTCTTTGTCTCTCTCACCAAAGAAATGACTAACTGGTGCCTGGCCTTATTTTCCCCTCTCACTCAGAACTATTGCACAGCCAAGACCTTGTACATATCCGACTCCGACAAGAGAAAGCACTTCATGCTGTCGGTCAAGATGTTCTACGGCAACAGCGCCGACATTGGCGTCTTCCTGAGTAAGAGGATAAAAGTAATCTCCAAGCCCTCCAAGAAGAAACAGTCCCTGAAGAACGCAGACCGTGAGTCACACAAATGCCAACACACACACACACACAATCTACATGTCAGTATCACTCATAGGGCCCTGCTCAAATGCTTTCAAAAGGCATCCTTCCTTCCTCTCCTCGAGGTAATCATTGCTCTAACATGACGTGGCTCGTGAAAGATGTCTATTGAAACTATTCTATCGTGTTCAAACAATGTTCATTTCTACCATTCACAATGCTACTATTGCTCTTCAACAAAGTTTCCCTGTTTGCCGGTCTTGCAGCTAGAGGGCGCTACAGCTCAAAAACCAGATGACAACTGATGCCTGAAAATGACCCAATGTTCAATATTGTTAAGTAGCTGTAGAGTTTGTTTTGTGGCCGCTTTCTACCCTTTTCTCACACATCTTATCACCCAGACGGGGACATCTGTTGTTCTCACCCATCTTATCACCCAGACGGGGACATGTGTTGTTCTCACACATCTCATCACCCAGACGGGGACATGTGTTGTTCTCACACATCTTATCACCCAGATGGGGACATGTGTTGTTCTCACACATCGTATCACCCAGACGGGGACATGTGTTGTTCTCACACATCTCATCACCCAGACGGGGACATGTGTTGTTCTCACACATCTCATCACCCAGACGGGGACATGTGGTGTTCTCACACATCGTATCACCCAGACGGGGACATGTGTTGTTCTCACACATCGTATCACCCAGACGGGGACATGTGTTGTTCTCACACATCGTATCACCCAGATGGGGACATGTGTTGTTCTCACACATCGTATCACCCAGACGGGGACATGTGTTGTTCTCACACATCGTATCACCCAGACGGGGACATGTGTTGTTCTCTCACATCTCATCACCCAGACGGGGACATGTGTTGTTCTCTCACATCTCATCACCCAGACGGGGACATGTGGTGTTCTCACACATCTCATCACCCAGACGGGGACATGTGTTGTGGTTGTTACATGTAGTGTGGTCTCTTTATCTCTCTCTCTGTGTGTCTCTCCTACTGCAGTGTGTATTGCATCGGGTACCAAGGTGGCCCTGTTCAACCGGTTGCGGTCCCAGACGGTCAGCACGCGCTACCTACATGTGGAGGGGGGCAACTTCCACGCCAGCTCCCAGCAATGGGGTGCCTTCTACGTTCACCTGTGTGAGTGTCGTACACACGCACACACACACACACACACACACACACACACACACACACACACACACACACACACACACACACACACACACACACACACACACACACACACACACACACACTTCCACTGTAAAAATGTGTGTAAGGGTAATGTATGTGTGTATGGGCAATGTATGTGTGTATGGGCAATGTAATTTTTACAAATCTTTATTTAACTAGACAAGTCAGTTAAGAAAAAAATCTTATTTTACAATGACAGCCTACCGGGGAACAGTGGGTTAACTGCCTTGTTCAGGGGCAGAACGACATATTTTTACCTTGTCAGCTCGGGGATTCAATCTTGCTACCTTTCGGTTGCTGGCCCAACGCTCTAACACTAGGCTACCTGCCGCCCCAAATGGGTAATGTATGTGTGTGTGGGTAATGTGTATAGGGAATCATTCAAACCCCTTCACTTTTTCCACATTTTGTTATGTTACAGCCTTATTCTAAAATTACATTTTATTCCCTCATCAATCTACACACAATACCCCATAATGACAAATATTATTACAAATTGAACATGTTTCATTATTTATTTGAGGCTAAATTGATTTTATTGATGTATTATATTAAGTTAAAATAAGTGTTCATTCAGTATTGTTGTAATTGTCATTAAAAATCGGCCGATTAATCGGTATCGGCTTTTTTGGTCCTCCAATAATCGGTATCGGTATCGGCGTTGAAAAATCATAATTGGTCGACCTCTAATATAGACAGGTGTGTGCCTTTCCAAATCATGTCCAATCAATTGAATTTACCACAGGTGGACTCCAATCAAATTGTAGAAACATCTCAATGATGATCAATGGAAACAGGATGCAACTGAGCTCAATTTTGAGTATCATAGCAAAGGGTCTGAATACTTATGTAAATAAGGTATTTCTGTCCAAAAAATTCTAAAAAACAGTTTTTGCTTTGTCATTATTGGGTATTGTGATGTCATTATGGGGTATTGTGATGTCATTATGGGGTATTGTGATGTCAGTATGGGGTATTGTGATGTCATTATGGGGTATTGTGTGTAGATTGATGACATTTGTTTATGTAATCAATTTTAGAATAAGACTGTAACGTAACAACATTTTGAAAAAGTCAAGAGGTCTGAATATTTTCTGAATCCATGGTATGGGTAAATGACAATATCATGCTTTGTTTTAAAGTGGATTGTTGAGAGGCTGGCCTGACGTTACATTTCCACCCTAAAATGGTTTCTACTCAGTGTAAGTGTGTGTGCTATTGGGACATAAGATGAATGTTGTGTGTCCTATTCCCCAGTGGATGACGAGGAGTCTGAAGGAGAGGAGTTCACTGTGAGAGATGGCTACATCCACTATGGACAGACGGTCAAACTGGTCTGCTCTGTCACCGGGATGGCCCTGCCACGCCTGGTACTACCCACCACTTCACTCTCTTTTACATCTGTTTCTGTACCCTCGCCATGTTTCTCTCCTCTCTCCATGTTTCTGTACCCTCTCCATGTTTCTCTCCTCTCTCCATGTTTCTCTCCTCTCCATGTTTCTCTCCTCTCCGTGTTTGTCTCCTCTCTCCGTGTTTGTCTCTCCTCTCCATGTTTCTCTCCTCTCCGTGTTTCTCTCCTCTCTCCGTGTTTGTCTCCTCTCTCCGTGTTTGTCTCCTCTCTCCGTGTTTGTCTCCTCTCTCCGTGTTTGTCTCCTCTCTCCGTGTTTGTCTCCTCTCCGTGTTTGTCTCCTCTCTCCGTGTTTGTCTCCTCTCTCCGTGTTTCTCTCCTCTCTCCGTGTTTCTCTCCTCTCTCCGTGTTTCTCTCCTCTCTCCGTGTTTCTCTCCTCTCTCCGTGTTTCTCTCCTCTCTCCGTGTTTCTCTCCTCTCTCCGTGTTTCTCTCCTCTCCGTGTTTCTCTCCTCTCCGTGTTTGTCTCCTCTCTCCGTGTTTCTCTCCTCTCTCCGTGTTTGTCTCCTCTCTCCGTGTTTGTCTCCTCTCTCCGTGTTTGTCTCCTCTCTCCGTGTTTGTCTCCTCTCTCCGTGTTTGTCTCCTCTCTCCGTGTTTGTCTCCTCTCTCCGTGTTTCTCTCCTCTCTCCGTGTTTGTCTCCTCTCTCCGTGTTTGTCTCCTCTCTCCACGGAACTCTTTTTGTCTTTTTTATGTTAATATTCTCACTATTTCTCTTTATTACACACACACACACACACACACACACACACACACACACACACACACACACACACACACACACACACACACACACACACACACACACACACACACACTAATGAAAGTGGTTGATGTTACTTGTACACTGAGCTCTAAGCAACTAAACCCTAAACACCAGCCTGTCTGTGTGTGTCAGATCATCCGTAAGGTGGACAAGCAGACGGCCCTGCTGGATGCAGACGACCCCGTCTCCCAGCTGCACAAGTGTTCCTTCTACCTGAAGGACACAGAGCGCATGTACCTGTGCCTTTCCCAAGAGAGGATCATACAGTTTCAAGTGAGTGAGAAACTACCTTCCATTACGCGTTGACTACCTTCCATTACGCGTTGAGACTACCTTCCATTACGCGTTGAGACTACCTTCCATTACGCGTTGAGACTACCTTCCGTTACACGTTGAGACTACCTTCCGTTACACGTTGAGACTACCTTCCGTTACACGTTGAGACTACCTTCCATTACACGTTGAGACTACCTTCCGTTACACGTTGAGACTACCTTCCATTACACGTTGAGACTACCTTCCATTACACGTTGAGACTACCTTCCGTTACGCGTTGAGACTACCTTCCATTACACGTTGAGACTACCTTCCGTTACACGTTGAGACTACCTTCCGTTACACGTTGAGACTACCTTCAATTACACGTTGAGACTACCTTCCGTTACACGTTGAGACTACCTTCCGTTACGCGTTGAGACTACCTTCCATTACACGTTGAGACTACCTTCCATTACGCGTTGAGACTACCTTCCATTACGCGTTGAGACTACCTTCCGTTACGCGTTGAGACTACCTTCCGTTACACGTTGAGACTACCTTCCGTTACACGTTGAGACTACCTTCCATTACGCGTTGAGACTACCTTCCGTTACACGTTGAGACTACCTTCCGTTACACGTTGAGACTACCTTCCGTTACACGTTGAGACTACCTTCCATTACGCGTTGAGACTACCTTCCATTACGCGTTGAGACTACCTTCCATTACGCGTTGAGACTACCTTCCATTACGCGTTGAGACTACCTTCCATTACACGTTGAGACTACCTTCAATTACACGTTGAGACTACCTTCCATTACACGTTGAGACTACCTTCCATTACACGTTGAGACTACCTTCCATTACACGTTGAGACTACCTTCCATTACGCGTTGAGACTACCTTCCATTACGCGTTGAGACTACCTTCCGTTACGCGTTGAGACTACCTTCCATTACGCGTTGAGACTACCTTCAATTACACGTTGAGACTACCTTCAATTACACGTTGAGACTACCTTCCATTACACGTTGAGACTACCTTCCATTACACGTTGAGACTACCTTCCATTACACGTTGAGACTACCTTCCATTACACGTTGAGACTACCTTCCATTACACGTTGAGACTACCTTCCATTACACGTTGAGACTACCTTCCATTACACGTTGAGACTACCTTCCATTACACGTTGAGACTACCTTCCATTACGCGTTGAGACTACCTTCCGTTACGCGTTGAGACTACCTTCCATTACACGTTGAGACTACCTTCCATTACACGTTGAGACTACCTTCCATTACGCGTTGAGACTACCTTCCATTACACGTTGAGACTACCTTCCATTACGCGTTGAGACTACCTTCCATTACGCGTTGAGACTACCTTCCATTACGCGTTGAGACTACCTTCCATTACACGTTGACTACCTTCCATTACACGTTGAGACTACTTAAATTGACCCCATATTTGCAGTAACCAATCAGAATGATCTTGTGAGAAAATGTATTGTTGGATGGTGAACATTAGTTGGTTCCTACGGTAATACCCAGTTTACAATCTTCAAATTCTCCTGAGTGGCGCAGGCTTCTAAGGCACTGCATCTCAGTGCAAGAGACGACACTACAGTCCCTGGTTCGAATCCAGGCTGAATCACATCTGGCCGTGTTTGGGAGTCCCATAGGGCAGCGTGCAATTGGCCCAGCGTCGCCCGGGTTCGGCCTGGGTAGGCCATTTGTAATTAAGAATTTGTAATTAACTGACTTGCCTAGTTAAATAAAGGTTACATTAAAAAAATATATATATATATATATTTTTAACATTGTTTATCAGATCCCACCTGAAAATGGTCGGCAACCATTCTCAGTGCCCTGTGCAGGTCCCCATTGCTGGAATAATTCAGTCTTTGTTTTGCTAAGAGGTTATTCTTCCCCTTTTGATTCCATCTTCGATAGATGACGGATTAGATTGAGCGTTAATATAGCGTTAGGGTGATAGGCTCCTTGTGGAGGTGTGATCTCTACATCAGAGATCACCATAGAAACAACTAAACCAAGATTCATTACACACAGCTGTATTCATTTATTTATCCATCTATATCTGAAATATGGTGAAGCGCTAGCAGGTCCCTTTAACTTGTCTGTGTGTGTGTGTGTCCCAGGCCACTCCATGCCCAAAGGAACCAAACAAAGAGATGATCAACGACGGAGCGTCCTGGACAATCATCAGCACGGACAAGGCTGAGTACACCTTCTACGAGGGCATGGGCCCCGTCCACTCGCCTGTCACCCCCGTGCCTGTAGTCGAGAGCTTACAGGTTAGAGAGGGACGCACACAGATATGCATGCACACATAGGCCACATGCACACTCCATTCCTATTATAAACAACAATTTGTTCCTCTTGTAGTACTCCAAACAAACACCCTTTAGGCCCTTTACCACATTCCATCTCTTCCTCTGTCACACCAGAAAAACATTTACACTTTTGTATGGTTTGTGTTTATGTGTGTGTGTGTTTAGCTAAACGGGGGTGGGGATGTGGCCATGCTGGAGCTGACGGGACAGAACTTCACCTCAAACCTGAGGGTCTGGTTCGGAGACGTGGAGGCAGAGACCATGTACAGGTACCGACAGACACACCTCACTGCTCCTTTCAACCGGGGGCTGGCTCAATACGGCGGTGCAAAATTATGCTAAATTTCCCAAAATGTTCAAGTTTTTCCTGCCAACCAGACAGAACCTGTTTAGGACAGAATACTGTAGCTTGACCAGACAGAATACTGTAGCTTGACCAGACAGACTACTGTAGCTTGACCAGACAGAATACTGTAGCTTGACCAGACAGAATACTGTAGCTTGACCAGGCAGAATACTGTAGCTTGGCCAGGCAGAATACTGTAGCTTGACCAGACAGAATACTGTAGCTTGACCAGACAGAATACTGTAGCTTGACCAGGCAGAATACTGTAGCTTGACCAGGCAGAATACTGTAGCTTGACCAGACAGAATACTGTAGCTTGACCAGGCAGAATACTGTAGCTTGACCAGACAGAATACTGTAGCTTGACCAGACAGAATACTGTAGCTTGACCAGGCAGAATACTGTAGCTTGACCAGGCAGAATACTGTAGCTTGACCAGACAGAATACTGTAGCTTGACCAGGCAGAATACTGAAGCTTGACCAGGCAGAATACTGTAGCTTGACCAGGCAGAATACTGTAGCTTGACCAGGCAGAATACTGTAGCTTGACCAGACAGAATACTGTAGCTTGACCAGACAGAATACTGTAGCTTGACCAGACAGAATACTGTAGCTTGGCCAGACAGAATACTGTAGCTTGACCAGACAGAATACTGTAGCTTGACCAGACAGAATACTGTAGCTTGACCAGACAGAATACTGTAGCTTGACCAGACAGAATACTGTAGCTTGACCAGACAGAATACTGTAGCTTGACCAGACAGAATACTGTAGCTTGACCAGACAGAATACTGTAGCTTGACCAGACAGAATACTGTAGCTTGACCAGACAGAATACTGTAGCTTGACCAGACAGAATACTGTAGCTCGACCAGACAGAATACTGTAGCTCGACCAGACAGAATACTGTAGCTCGACCAGACAGAATACTGTAGCTTAACCAGACAGAAAGGATTTGGAATCAGAAACACTATTTCATTCTACTAAAGTCAAACTGAAACGGCTTCAAACGATGAATTTTGTTTTATCTATGAGATACACCTTTCTGTAAAGGGGAAGGGGATGTCCCTCTTCAGCCTGACCTTGTTACTCATTATAATCTCTATATGAGTACTAATCAGGGGATAACCCAGACAGTTTGCAGCCGTGCTTTGATCCAAGTCAAAGCAATGTTCTGGGCTAATGAGTACTAACTGAACAAACGTGAATTCAATTTAGGCTCAGATATTTCCATTTTCAAAGCACACCCTTTAGGCTATGCCAAACATTCTTCAAAAGGTACTGTTTTTCCTTTTTGATGTAGAATTTTCTAGATGAATTAGCGACCCAGTGTTTGTCTGCCACCCATGGAGGTAGAGAGAGAGGTCTTTAGAACAGATGAGAGAGCTCCTTGGTTGTCCTGTAATAAACGGTAGGATTCACCCGGGATTTAAAACCCCGCTGGGAGGAGCCGGGAGTGAAACGTTGAGGTTGTTATCGGCTGCAGCATGGTGGTGTAAGTGGTCCTAATGTTGACTGAACACCACGGTCCCCATTTGACCCATTTTGTGTGAGATGTGTGTGTCGTAGTGAGGTTTTACAGGACTGTTTTTCTACAAGATCTGAGGCTCACCGATCATAAACACTATGGGAAAACATGACCCTCCCATAGTGCTTATGGATCCATTTTATCAGTGGTTTACTTAAGTCATTTGTTCAAATCCTGCTCGAAGGACCATGAAAGACAATACTCAACCGACGTGGGATCTTTACATGACCTACCTTTTTTTTGTTTCTTTAGTCAACAGTGAGGTCGGCACACAGTGAGGGATTCAACCCAAATAGCTAGAGTCAAGCCTGTCTGACTCTCTCTTCTCTGCTTGCTGGTGTAGGTGTGCGGAGAGCATGCTGTGCGTGGTACCCGACATCTCTGCCTTCCGCGAGGGCTGGCGCTGGGTACGTCAGCCGGTGCAGGTTCCCGTCACGCTGGTGCGAAACGACGGCATCATCTACTCCACCACGCTCACCTTCACCTACACGCCGGAGCCCGGGCCACGGCCACACTGCAACGCCGCCGGAGCCATCCTACGGGCGGGCAGCGACCGCCTTCTAACGGCTAGCAGCAACAGCGCTAACAACAGCGACGCTAACAACAGCTACGGCCCCAACAACGCAGGTGTCACATCCTCTTCCACGGCTGCAGCCGTGGTGTCCTAACACACACACACACACTTATACACATACACAATATGCCTCGAGAGCAAAATGTACCACATGGTAAAAAGACTATGAAGTAAACTGACTCTCTAAAAGTGCTGCATATTGATCTGGGATTCAAAAGAAGCTGAAATTGAAAATTGATCGGACGGAAAAAGGAGGAATTCAAAGATAGTTCCTTTGTTAAAAGTTGTCAACCAGCGGAAATAAGAGAAACTGTGTGAACTCCTCGCCGCTGCCCTTTTGTGATTCGTAAGGGACATACCTGTCGGTTTATGGTGTTTGAGCTGTGTAATAGGGAGTTCCTATTGGCTCAGCGCGCCAGTGTCTTTAACGGAGACCACAACAACTATACATCCACCACATGTATAGTACGTTAACAAAACGGTCGATTTTCTGTTCTTTTTTCCCCCTCCCTCTGTTTATTTTTTCCCTCTTTTTTTTGTCTCGTTAGTCGTCTATGTTACTGTAAAGGGACGAAATGTATCGTTGTTGGAGGGAGAGCGAGGAGTGGACATAGTGGGACACATATAAACATTTCATGACGATAACATCGTTTTTGTGGACCAAGGATCTTGCATAAGCTTCAGTAAAGGTACATTTTCACCTTTTTTGTATGAAACATATAGTACACTTTTGTTACCAAATAGTTTCTATTCTCTTCCTCCGAGCTTTGGGCTTTTTTTGTTGTTGTCCAAATCCCGACCTGGCATGTGTATTATAGCTACCTTTACTTCTTGTCTCCATCAAATGCCTGCTTCTTTCGGTCTTTTCGACGGAATGTTGAATTTTTGATACTTTGCTAGTCTTGGGATTTTTTTTACCTAACCGATGGTTTGTTTGTGTTAGGGAGTAACCTCAGCGGGCCTAATTTTTGTATTCTCATTGTTTTTTTTATGAAGTCTTTAAAAAGAAAAGCTTTAAGCAACGCCTCTGCCTTGCCTGCAATACTCTGTGTGCTACAAGCTACGTTTCCTTTGGAAAGTACAGCATGTCTGTACATCACACATGGAGCCATGGTGAAGTGAATTCTTCCATTTATTTAAAATGTTAAAAACTGGACTTCCAGTTACAAAATAGTTTGTCATTTTCATACACATTTAATGAGTCTAGTCGTTAAAATGAAATGTTAGCCTTAGTACAGTAATATTAATACAGTCAACTAAAATCATGTCACATATCCAAAGTTGAGATCATGTTGCTGTATTGGTCGCCACAGAAGTGTCCAGCGACGTCTTCAAATCTGTCAGTCAGTATATTGTGTTACCTGGCCTTGGTGTCTTCTTATGTATAGATCTGGTGGCATTTAAAACTTTCATTGGGTTTAGAAAACGGAAAAGACAGACACTTCCAATTCGATGTGGCCTTACCGCTAACTTAAATGTCAAAGAGTAACATTACCCTTCCAACGACCTGCCCTTTTCATTTACGTAACTAGAAAGTATCTGTGTGGGGGAAAAGTCTGTCTTATCTCTGCTCATTACTAGGTTGAAGATGACAAGGGGATTCTAATATCCCATAACTCTTTACAACAATGGGACCAGCTATGCTAGTTAGCAACGACACTAGTCCAATTAAGTTGTTTGTTTTCTAACGCTGCCCAATGGAATTATTACGTTGTCCTAACCTGTATATTTTTCACCTGGACTCGTTACAGGAATGTGATTCATTGGACAACATAACCCATAATGCTGTCTTTGTGTCACTGCTTCAAAAACACACTGTCATACATATGATCATCATTCTGGAGGATTTGTTGTTAAAACAAACTCTGTTCAGTGTGAAAGTACAACACTTCCAGTACCAGTCAACAGTTTGGACACACCTACTCATTCAAGGGTTTTTCTTATTTTTTTTTACTGTTTTCTACATTGTAGTATAATAGTGAAGACATCAACACTATGAAATAACACATGGAATCATATAGTAACCAAAACAGTATTTTATTTGAGATTCTTCAAATAGCCACCTTTGCCTTGATGACAGCTTTGCACACTCTTGGCATTCTCTCAAACAGTTTCATGAGGAATGCTTTTCCAACAGTCTTGAAGGAGTTCCCACATATGCTGAGCACTTGTTGACTGCTTTTCCCTCACTATGCGGTCCAACTCATCCCAAACCATCTCAATTGGGTTGAGGTCAGGTGATTGTGGAGGCCAGGTCTTCTGCTGCAGCACTCCATCACTCTCCTTCTTGGTCAAATAGCCCTTACACAGCCTGGAGGTGTTGGGTCATTGTCCTGTTGAAAAACATATGATAGTCCCACTAAGTGCAAACCAGATGGGATGGCGTATCTGAGCAGAGATCATCCGTTCACCTACTCTACGTCTCACAAAGACACGGCGGTTGGAACAAGAAATCTCCAATTTGAACTCCAGACCAAAGAACAGATTTCTACTGGTCTATTGTCTATTGCTCGTGTTTCTTGGCCCAAGCAAGTCTCTTCTTCTTATTGGTGTCCTTCAGTAGTGGTTTCTTTGCAGAAATTCGACCATGAAGGCCTGATTCACATAGTCTCTTCTGAACAGTTGATGTTGAAATGTGTCTGTTACTTGAACTCTGAGGTGCAATCTGAAGTGCAGTTAATTGCCGGTTTCTGAGGCTGGTAACTCTAATGAACTTCACCTCTGCAGCAGAGGTAACTCTGGGTTTTCCTTTCCTGTGGTGATCCTGTTTGATGGTTTTTGCGACTTTCAAAGTTGTTTAAATTGTCTGCATTGACTGACCTTCATGTCTTAAAGTAATGATGGTATTTTACCAAATAGGGCTGTCTTCTGTATACCACTCCTAGCCTGTCACAACACAACTGATTGGCTCAAATGCATTAAAAGGGAAAGAAATTCCACAAATGAACTTTTAAGAAGGCACACCTGTTAATTGAAATGCATTCCAGGTTACTACCTCATGAAGCTGGTTGGGAGAATGCCAAGAGTGTGCAAAGCTGTCATCAAGGCAAAGGGTGGCTACTTTGAAGAATCTCAAATATATTTTGATTTATCTATCACTATTTTGGTTACTACATGTGTTTTTTCATAGTTTTGATGTCTTCACAATTATTCTACAATGTATAAAAATAAAAAAAATAAAATAAAATGTTTCAACCTTGAATGAGTAGGTGTTCTAAATGTTTTGACTGATACTGTATATGTCTACTTCATCATCACAGCACTCGTGTTCTCTCCGTTTTAGAGACCATTGTCTTGCGAGCACTGTGACTCATTTAAAAGCCTTTTAACTAACGTCCTGTGGTTTTTGACCGAACAAAACAATTACGTCACTGTCTTAAAGCAGCCAAACCCAGCCAATGTATTTATGGTGATCAAGTCTTCTGTTAGAAGTAACAAGGCCTTCTAGACGTAGGCTGTATTATTGAAGATGTATATTTAGAGAAACGTACAGCAATATTATACAGGTCGTGTCTCTTGAGGTTTGTATGCCTGACCACCTACTTCACCAGCTTGTTTGTGTGTTTCTGCTCACGATCTGCTGTCGAGTCTGTAACAATAGATCGGTGAGCGAAACTCGTTCCGTTTCAAAGTGTGTTTGTGCGTGTGTACACTGTTCATGTTCAAAACAATCGATGTTCTTGTAAAGATGGACTTTTGCAGGTTGGTTGTCCATCTTCTGATTCGATCCAAATATAAAACAAGTGATTATTTCTCTGGCATCGTAATGTGTGGATGAAGAAGACGATAAAAGCCAATAGTTTGATCATAGTGTGTTACAGTGGAACTGTCTTCCAGGAAGAACTATGATGCTGAAACTTGAATATGTCCGCGTTTTAATTAACAAGTGTTACTGGCCTCTCTCATCATGTACCCGTTTAACAGTCAAATTGGTTTAATAAAAGGGAACAAAAAAAGTGCTCTATTTTCCCTAAAAATACAAACGTAACAGATGGGATGCTTTCCCCCCCCCCCCTCACCTGTTTCTTCAGCCATTGATGTTAATGTAAACAGTGTAATATTGATGATATATATTTTTTATTATTGTATAAAGTTTCCCCGTTGTTTTATTTTATGTCAAAGAAATAAGGTCATTATTGTCCTTGCTGTCTACTTTGGCCCGGGAGTCGATTTACAAAAGGCCAGTTGCTATCGGTCCAGCAACAGTTGTTTCATCCTTTTCATTCATTCAAGAATGGGTGCGATCAACCTGACTTGAATAGTTTGCAGCATGGAACCAACATGAGCTTTGTCACATATCACCTTACTATGGAATGTCTTTACACAACAAAGAGAAAAAGGCTACTGGCCTTTTCCAAACCCTTTACTCTATTGTGATGTCATGTCAATAAGGTGGTCGCTGAATCTGTTTGGGTTTGCTCGGTGTTTTCAGGATGTCAGCTGGGAGAAGTGAGTTTGGGAAAGCCTGTCTAATGCCCGACTCATTCTCCAGTCAGTGTCACCTGTCTTTCTGCTTTGGGGTTTTTGTTTTGGGATTCTAATATCCCGTAACTCTTTTCAACAATGGGACCAGCTATGCTAGTTAGCAACGGCGCTAGTCCAATTAAGTTGTTTGTTTTCATGGTCAAGAATAGCATCAGTTCTCACGTTTTACTCAACGAGGAGAAGGCAGTTCTCTCTTACAGGGGTGGAATGTTGTTACATGCCTTTTTATAATCTGAACAAACGATTAACCTGGTAACAAAATCTGATGAAATACTCTCTTAACCTTGTGTGAAGCTTTTTGCAAATACTGTGTACATACTGTACTTGCAAGCAGTTTTAATTTTGTCAGTCATATTGTTTGTTTTCTTCCAAAAGCAGCAGTTTTTTTTTGTGTGTGGGGGGGGGTTAATGAGCTCTGAACAACGTATGTATGTATCCTCTAATATGCCAAATGTCTTTTTATAACATAGATTTGTCATGCACTGCTAAACAGGACGGAGCGAGAAGCAGCTTTAAATAAATGAAAAGCCGTGTGGGAGGAGCCTTTCTCTGACACGCTCTGCCTTGAATGCTCCGCAAGACGATTGGCTGGCTGCATTATGGAGTAGTAATGTTTCTCTCTCCTCTGTGTCTCTCTGTACCTACGTTTTCACTTCACTCTCTTAGCTCTGCACGCTTAACTTCGCTGCAGTCCCATTTCTTATCTTTTCTTTCTTGTCCCCCTCACGCATCCTTTCACACACACTCTGTCTCCATCTTTCTCTCTCTCTGTCTCTGTGTGTAATGTTCCAGTAATGGTAAACAGAGGTGTCAGTCAGTGGTAGTATACTCAGCGATCGAAGGGTTTGCTGATGGTAGAAATCTGTGCAGTTTGTAACATTTTTAGCAATAACGTGAAACAAGGGGACTGTTTTTTGATAACATTATGATTGGTGGTTTTGTTTTTTGTACATATTGAAATTCCATGTCATTTAAAGGAAAAAAACAAGAAAGTTGCTATATTGGCATATAAAAAAAACCCTACAAGAAATAAAAAAGTGTCAAAATGATGTGTGAAATTAACTGTCTTTATATGTATTTTACATTGGAGGACCTGAAGGACTTAAAGTATGCATAAACATGGTAACAGCCTTGTAGGGGGCTGACATTACACTGCGAATCGACTGTGAATAGTCAATCTTTGATGCAACTGTACCTTCAGTTCAGAGGTTACCCACTGGGCACAAACTGGTTAAGTCAACGTTGTTTCAATGTAATTGGTCAACGTATTGTGACGTGGCATCTACACTAGATATAGAAAAGTATGTGAACACCCCTTTTGCTAACAGGTGTATAAAATCGAGCACGCGGACATGCAATCTCCATAGACAAACATTAGCAGTAGAATGGTTTTACTGAAGAGCTGAATGTGGCATCGTCATAAGATGCCACCTTTCCAACAAGTCAGTTCGTCAAACCTCTGCCCTGCTAGACCTTCCCCCGGTCAACTCTAATTGCTCTTATTGAGAAGTGGAAACGTCTAGGAGTAACAACGGAAGTGGTAGACCACACAAGCTCACAGAACGGGAGTGCTGAAGCACGTAGCGCGTCTGTCCTCTGTTGTAACCCTCACTACCGAGTGCCAAACTACCTATGGAAGCAACATCAGCACATAACCTGTACGGCGGGAGCTTCAGGAAATGGGTTTCCATGGCCGAGCAACCGTACACCAAAGATCGCCAAGCGTCGGCTGGAGTGGTGTAAAGCTCACTGCCATTGGACTATGGAGCAGTGGAAACACGTTCTCTTGAGGGATGAATCACACTTCACCATCTGGCAGCCCAATGGACGAATCTGGGCTTGGCTGATGCCAGGAGAACACTACCTGCCCTAATGCGTAGTGTCAACTGTAAAGTTTAGTGGAGGATGAATAATGGTCTGGGGCTGTTTTTCATGGTTTGGGCTAGGCACTTTTTAGTTCCAGTGAAGGGAAATATTAACGATACAGTATACAATGACATTCTAGATGATTCTGTGCTTCCAACTTTGTGGCAACGGTTTGGGGAAGGCCCTTTCCTGTTCCATCATGACAATGCCCCCGTGCACAAAGTGACGTCCATACAGAAACGGTTTGTTGAGATCGCTGTGGAAGAACTTGACTGGCCTGCACAGAGCCCTGACCTTAACCCGATCGAACACCTTTGGGATGAATTGGAACGGCAACTGCGAGCCAGGCCTAATCGCCCAACATCAGTGCCCGACCTCACTAATGCTCTTATGGCTGAATGGAAGCAAGTCCCCGCAGCAATGTTCCAACATCTAGTGGAAAGCCTTCCCAGAAGAGTGGAGGCTGTTATAGCAGCAAAGGGGGGACCAACTCCATATTAATCACCATGATTTTGGAATTACATGTTTTACGGTAAAGTTGCAACCACAGGATTATGTCACCATGGTAACCAAATTTCAACATAGACCAACCTTTTATAAAATATGTTGATAGTGGAAATTACATTGAAGAACTATCAGCAAAAAGCAGTAGTCTGGGCAGCACCTCCTACTGGAGAGGTGGGCCATCTACAGCACCTCCTACTGGAGAGCTGGGGCATCTACAGCACCTACTGGAGAGCTGGGGCATCTACAGCACCTACTGGAGAGTTGGGCCATCTACAGCACCTACTGGAGAGCTGGGCCATCTACAGCACCTACTGGAGAGCTGGGGCATCTACAGCACCTACTGGAGAGCTGGGGCATCTACAGCACCTACTGGAGAGCTGGGGCATCTACAGCACCTACTGGAGAGCTGGGCCATCTACAGCACCTACTGGAGAGCTGGGGCATCTACAGCACCTACTGGAGAGCTGGGGCATCTACAGCACCTACTGGAGAGCTGGGGCATCTACAGCACCTACTGGAGAGCTGGGGCATCTACAGCACCTACTGGAGAGTTGGGGCATCTACAGCACCTACTGGAGAGTTGGGCCATCTACAGCACCTCCTACTGGAGAGCTGGGCCATCTACAGCACCTCCTACTGGAGAGCTGGGCCACTCAGGGTTTTAACCAAGCCCAGCTTGGATATTAGTCACTGACTATTACCAATGTGCTATTATGAGAATGATTGTTGATAAATCTCCACTTAATAGGTTCACTGTTGCTATCGAAGTCATTCCAAAGGGTAGGTTCAACAGAGCAAATGAAATGTCACCATAGCCCCCACCAGCTCACAATCAATGGGAGTGATTGGGGCATGTGAGAGAAAGAAAAAAAACATGGAACCAAATATGTTGATTTCAGGTGATTTAGATTTTTTGGGGGGGTTTGTTTTTACGTGCTCATGCTCCCATCAACCCCATTGATTGTTAGCTTGTGGTGGCTAAGGTTAGCTGAAGTCTGTAGTGGCTGTTTAAAATACACTGAACCCTGGATTACAGTTTCTCTTGGCCCCTAGACTCCTTTCAGGGTGAGGAGCCATTTAAAATCAAGTTGTAAAATAGTGGACTACTCCTTTAAAGAGTTGTATCAAATCAAACTGTAATTACATGTGCATTTAAAGTGTATTTGATTTAGTCCTGGTCTTTAAGTTAGATTTTTGGTTGAAATGGAGCCGTGAATCCAACATGTTCATTATTAATTTGTAGACAAACTAATTAAAGCAAGACTCAGTAGCAAAGATGGATGCATCTCCTTCAAATGTTGATATTTGGTTGCCTTTGACAACCAAACATAATTCAATATCACTTTTGCTATACTGTAAATAGCCTAATGTTAAGGTTATCTTACAAACTAATGTAACAGAATTTATTCAACCGTAAAATGAGTAACGCATCAGTGGCCGCATTGAGGTTACTGTAACATTTAAACATCTTATGTAATCAGAAGGCCTGCAGGTTCAGGGTCACAGGTCTGTGGAAATCGTCACAATTGCTATAAACAGCACAGAATCTCAAGCGGCATTAATCATTTGCACCATGTAGTATAGTGTAATCTCAACTGCAATCCAGGTCACTTGGTTGTTCTGTTCGATGAAGCACAGTGATAACGCATTAAGTTGTTTTATAAATCAACAAAATGTCTGACATTATATTCCCATTTGAACTGTGTTGTGGTTTTAAATGGTTGAAAGTGCAGTGATAACACATTTATGTGACAACTATACCAAAAATCAGACATTCATTTGAATTTGAATTTGGTTGCGCTTTAGATGGTGCTTATAGCATAGTGATAACACATTGTTGAATTCCCAAACTTTTGGCTGTCTTTTTGAGTAGGTGAATATAGGAATCTCATTGATCAACGTATCTATTAAATATGACCCAATTCTCCACATTGAAATGACGAGGTGCGTTTATGCTTCTCAGAAGCCTCGTGTCGAAGAAGAAGACCACACTAGCCCTTCCAGTACATTCCATCAGCCCACCTCTCTGCTGTAGCTGCTGACTCAGAGATTTGAAAGGCCCCCCCCAGACACCAGCAAGTAGCATAGCAGAGCAGAAATGCATTCTGACATTCTCATACAACACTACAGACTTTTAAATATTTAATTTCCTTTTTTTGGTAATGTATCCCATGCACTTTACAGAACAATTTCCCTTCGAGAGCAACACTAAAATCCTCCGATTAACAGTGACATGATGATACAATACAGCCAAGAGGACAAAACAACACAGTTTGCTACGTTTGTGCTGCAGTGTATTTAACAACCCACGTCAACAGAGACCAGGTGTGGTATGCTTGACAGGTAATGCTGGGAAAGGTCCTTTTTGAAGTAGGGGGACAGACAGGTGCACAGAGTCCCACACCACGATAAGGCCACAGTCATGTCACTTACAATAAATAGTACACTAGGTACAACGATAAAAGATGACTGAGTCAAGGACAAGAAAACACAGCTTTTTTTTGTGCGCCCACGAGGATGACACTATGCTACAAGGCTAGGAATGCGTTTCAGAGCATGACACTGCCAGGTATGGTAACAATTAGTCCAGAAGTATTTACACATATGGGCATATTTGTGTGTCACACTGCCTGTAAAAAGGAGTCAGAGTTATTCATGTCTTGGTGGACGTGGTGTTGTCATTGGGCTGTGGTTTGTGCCTTTCCAAGTCCCTGACGAGAATGTGTACAGAGAGAATATTATGCAGAGAGGGGAGAAAACACACACACAAGGGTCATCCAGGGTTCATCCGTTCAACATGCTCATGGAGATCTTACATGGCTCTGAAAAAGCTGCTTGGACGTTCCTCTGGGATCATCTGATCAACATCAAACCAAGACAACTAGGGTGCTGCTTTTCCCCGTGGGTGATTCGGGAGAGGAGGGGTTACGTAAAGAGACACCGTGACGATTGTACACATCGTGGGTGAATGTCTGTGTGGAGGAACAACATTGAATGTAGACCTCATGGCTGTAGACATAAACTAGCCATGTTTTCTCACGGTCCCTATTAAAAGAAGCAATTAGGATCCTGTACGTCATAAAGAGTTATATCAGGTGCCACTGTTCCTCAGTCCATGTAGTTTATTTACCGATACTTATTTAAATTCATAACCTTCTCCTTGTTGAAAACCTTGGCTGATTATTCCATTTCATGTAGTCAACATGCTATCGTTTGATTGTCTTTTCTTTGTAATGGCACCAAGTTTATCATCAACCTATTGTCTGAGATTCTCTTCATACATACATGTCCACTTTCACAGGCATGGTGACTTTAAAAGTTGAAAGCAGGCATGCATGACCTCATCAGAGACCGAAAGCTCAATGTACAGTGGGGGGTGGGGGGTGCTGCATGACCACTTACTCATTCTGATTGGTCAATGATGGAGAAAGGAAGCTAAGCCTGGGCGGAGCCACGGATACTACAGTACGTGAAGCGCGTGTTATTACCACTCTGCGGCGTGTGCCCATTCTCCTCTCCACTCCTCATCCCTCCTCTTCCTCCCCCTCTCCCCGTCCCCATCCTTCTCCCAGCCCCTCTCCCGACTCCACCGGCCTTGGGGCTGCTACAGCAGGTGAAGGTGGACAGAATACCTTGGCGGAAACGCTTATTCATGAAGCAGTATATAATGGGGTTGACACAAGCGGAGGTGTACGACAACAGGTGGATGAAGGATATCGGCGCCCCCGAGAGGAGCTTGTCGGCAGAATGGCGGTCGAAGGCCCGCCAGGCGTTAACGGCGAACACGGGCGTCCAGCAGAGGAAGAAGAGACAGACGATGACCAGGAGCATGCGAATCACGCGCTTCTTAGCCATCAGGTTACAGGTGGAGCTGTTGCTGCACACACGGCTCAGCTTGGACTTGTTGCTGCCCACGTTGTCTCTGCTGTTGCTGGTCACGTTAGGGCTGGGGGTCGAGGGAGGGTTCTGGAGGTGGGCGAGCTCGCCCTTCTTCTTCTTGGCGGGCTGAAGGTAGCAGCCGTCATTGTCGCCGGGTTTGATGCTGCCCGTGCTGCACTGTCTCTCTGTGACAGATCATAACAGCAGATATGAATATAAATTAACTTAAACTGAAGTTGATTTCTCTAAATAAAAATGATAGGTGATAGAAGTGGATCTAATAAAGATAAGGAAATCATCTCTGTGATAGATCAGAAAAATAAGACATGAATAATGACTGACCCTGTGCAAATTAGATTTACTAAAGATTAGCCAATTGTAAACAATCACCAATAAGGATGCCACCAAATTGATATGGCATGATAATATCGCCAGAGCTGGACATTTTCAAGAGGTCAGTCGAGGTTTTGTATACGTACCTCTGCTGGACTTCCTGTTGGCCATCTCAAACTTGATGCCCCTGTAGAGCTCCAGGGAGATGAGACCATAGGCTGTCATCATCATGATCCCAGGAACCAGGAAGAGAAGCAGCAGCAGGGACACATACCTGTAAGGAAGAAGGCTCGATGGTGTCACCGGATTGGTCGAAAGCAAGTGCCCATTCAGCATGCATCAAAGTGACATGCTGACCAAGAACCGATCTCTGAGCTCAGTGATGACCTATCTCATCATTGTTAAGTATCTATCATCTAACAGACCAACAAATCAGTGAATTTGAAACTTCCCCCTTAAATTAATAGACATGAATAGCCCATTTCATCTTTTGCACAGACCGTTCCATTATTTACAGTGAAAATCTCCTAGCAGTTGAAACCCCTCTTTGTGATGGCACCCGTCTACCGAAATGAAACTATCTATCCTCTCACCAGGACTGCTGGATGACATCACTGGGCCATACCAGGCGGCACATGTTGCCCGTGCTGTTGTTGACCCGGGTGAAGGGCACCAGGGTGCTGGAGATGGGGTAGGGCAGCATGAACAGGAAGCTCACCACCCAGGTGGCAGAGATGACCTTGGCGGCGTGGGACTTGGTTTGCCAGGTCCGGGAGGTCAGGGGGTTGCAGATGGCACTGTAGCGCTCCAGGGAAATGGCCACCAGGTTGAAGGTGGAGACGCTCACCGAGATCCCTGGAGAGATGACCACGGTTAGTGGTCCACAGTTTTGTACCACAGGACTGAGTATACGATCTGATTAATAGATCGATAACAGACAAGAATGTAGGCTACACTAGCATATGTGATTTTGTACTCCGCTCAGTTAAACCAAGCTCATTAGCATTTATAAGTTAAATTTTTTAAGAATCAGGGTATAGTAAATATCAGTCATTTAAAAGTCCAAAAATTAAGATAGCAATCTCAGATTGTCCCTTTAAACCTTGTACAATGGCTAATGTAATACTGTACACACAGCAGTTGGGAATGACACTTTGTCTACTGTAATACTTCTAATAGCTGGCCTGACACTTTGTCTACTGTAATACTTCTAATAGCTGGCCTGACACTTTCACGACTAGTCACTTTGTACTTTACGAGGTTGTAGGGACAGAGGTAAGTTCCAGCACTTGTGGATGATCAACAACCCCATCCGTTAACCGGTGGATGTTACAAAACTCACAAAATAACAAACAACGGCACCTATAAATACATGCACGTTACCTTGGTTACACACCGTGACATATGAGGTAATCATAGCTACTGAAATGGCCAGGATCTCACCGCACGGACCCAAGTCAAGAACAAATAGATCAGGGAGGCGGTGAACTATCTGACTACAAAGAAACACCACGGTGGAAAATTTACCAAAGACAATGAATAATACAACCTTAACCCAGGTTAAAGAAATGCATGAACATAGGATATATCCATGTCATATCCAGTGAGGAAATATTGTTGAAAAGGATTTGAACTACAAGGGCACTTGAAATTCCAGCTATGCTGTATCCGGGACCTGTATATCCATACAATATCCAGACATAACAAATATCAAAGTAATGTTTTGAACGGGTTACGAAGCATGAGAACGGTACAGCCTTGACTGTAAATGGCTGTAGAGAATGGATCCTCAGCTACATAGACATTGATATTTCTGTGCCTGAGAGTTTCAGGTCATTGAGACACTTGTGAACAACAAAGATCACTTTTCTACCCCGTTCTTCTTCCTCATCTTCTTGTCTTGTGACCTGGACCTTTCAGCTCAGAGTAAATGGCAGTGGTGTAATGTACTTAAGTAAAAAACACTTTCAAGTACAACTTAAGTCGTTTTTTGGGGGTATCTGTACATTACTTTGCTATTTATATTTTTGACTACTTTTACTTTTACTTCACTACATTCCTAAAGAAAATAATGCACTTTTTACTCCATACATTTTCCCTGACACCCAAACGCACTTGTTACATTTTGAATGCTTAGCAGAACAGGAAAATTGTCCAGTCACGCACTTATCAAGAGAACATACCTGGTCATCCCTTCTGCCTCTGATCTGGTGGACTCACTAAACAGAGAACATACCTGGTCATCCCTACTGCCTCTGATCTGGAGGACTCACTAAACAGAGAACATACCTGGTCATCCCTACTGCCTCTGATCTGGTGGACTCACTAAACAGAGAACATACCTGGTCATCCCTACTGCCTCTGATCTGGTGGACTCACTAAACAGAGAACATCCCTGGTCATCCCTACTGCCTCTGATCTGGTGGACTCACTAAACAGAGAACATCCCTGGTCATCCCTACTACCTCTGATCTGGTGGACTCACTAAACAGAGAACATCCCTGGTCATCCCTACTACCTCTGATCTGGTGGACTCATTAAACAGAGAACATACCTGGTCATCCCTAGTGCCTCTGATCTGGTGGACTCACTAAACAGAGAACATACCTGGTCATCCCTACTGCCTCTGATCTGGTGGACTCACTAAACAGAGAACATACCTGGTCATCCCTACTGCCTCTGATCTGGTGGACTCATTAAACAGAGAACATACCTGGTCATCCCTACTGCCTCTGATCTGGTGGACTCACTAAACAGAGAACATCCCTGGTCATCCCTACTGCCTCTGATCTGGTGGACTCACTAAACAGAGAACATCCCTGGTCATCCCTTCTGCCGCTGATCTGGTGGACTCACTAAACAGAGAACATCCCTGGTCATCCCTTCTGCCTGATCTGGTGGACTCACTAAACAGAGAACATACCTGGTCATCCCTACTGTCTCTGATCTGGTGGACTCACTAAACAGAGAACATCCCTGGTCATCCCTACTACCTCTGATCTGGTGGACTCACTAAACAGAGAACATCCCTGGTCATCCCTACTGCCTCTGATCTGGTGGACTCATTAAACAGAGAACATACCTGGTCATCCCTACTGCCTCTGATCTGGTGGACTCACTAAACAGAGAACATCCCTGGTCATCCCTACTGCCTCTGATCTGGTGGACTCACTAAACAGAGAACATCCCTGGTCATCCCTTCTGCCGCTGATCTGGTGGACTCACTAAACAGAGAACATCCCTGGTCATCCCTTCTGCCTCTGATCTGGTGGACTCACTAAACAGAGAACATCCCTGGTCATCCCTACTGCCTCTGATCTGGTGGACTCACTAAACAGAGAACATACCTGGTCATCCCTTCTGCCTCTGATCTGGTGGACTCACTAAACAGAGAACATACCTGGTCATCCCTACTGCCTCTGATCTGGTGGACTCACTAAACAGAGAACATCCCTGGTCATCCCTACTGCCTCTGATCTGGTGGACTCACTAAACAGAGAACATCCCTACTGCCTCTGATCTGGTGGACTCACTAAACAGAGAACATCCCTGGTCATCCCTACTGCCTCTGATCTGGTGGACTCACTAAACAGAGAACATCCCTGGTCATCCCTACTGCCTCTGATCTGGTGGACTCATTAAACACACATGCTTTGTTTGTAAATGATGTCTAAGTGTTGGAGTGTGCCACAGGGCTGTCCGTACATTAAAATAACAAGAAAAAAGTGCAGTCTGGTTTGCTTAATATAACAAATTTGAAATAATTTATACTCTTACTTTTGATACTTAAGTATATTTTAGCAATTAGATCTAATTTTGATACTTAAGTATATTTAAAAACAAATACTTTTAGACTTTTACTCAAGTAGTATTTTACTGGGTGACTTTCACTTTTACTTGATTCATTTTATATGAAGGTATCTTTACTTTTACTCAAGTATGACAGCTGGGTACTTTTTACACCACTGGTAAACGGCTCCTTAAATCAGGAGACGTGCCAGTACATGTACAGCCCCAGTGGAGGAGAGGCGATGTGGGAACGTGGTCACGGCTAATAGCCATCAGATTACTTTATTTGGTGTCTCTTCACACCAGGCACCAGGTCAGAGCCAAAATGGAGGCTTTAATGGCTTCTGGGATTTGCTTCTCTATTGATTTTCTATCATCAGGCCAATTTAACACTCCCACCCCCCCCGGTGAGTGAGTGGTTGGAACTGGAAGGAATCTTCCTATGTGGACAGAACCTACTGTACTCTCTTCCCTTACCTGACCCCTTGAAGTGAGTGGCATTAGTGTAGAAGACAATAACAAGGTCAGACCACGCACGGGGAGGCAGGTAGGCCAGTGGTTAGCACGTTGGGCCAGTAACTGAAAGGTTGCTGGATTGAATCCCCGAGCTGACAAGGTAAAAATCTGTTGTTCTGCCCCTGAACAAGGCAGTTAACCCACTGTTCCCCGGTAGGCCGTTATTATAAATAAGAATTTGTTCTTAACGGACTTGCCTAGTTAAATAAAGGTAAAATAAAAAATGTTTCTGACCCTATTGATTTTTTACAATACAATACATTAATTATGCAACACTTGCAGATGCCGAGCATGTAAACACCTTCTATTGCAGTACCACACAAATCCCAACAGACAAACCCATTACGGTTTGTGAATACGTAACCAGGGCCCATATCCACAAAGCATCTCAGAGTAATGAATGAGATTATATAATGAATAACATTAAATGGACAGATCCAAGATCAGCACTCCAACTATGAGACGCTTTGTGAATACGGGCCCAGGTCTGGACCTGTGTACGTACAGTGCTTCCACAGGACTCACCCATGAAGTACATGGCCACGACTTTGTTTCTCAGGTATCATATCGGCACCAGGGTCATGACCTGTGTACATTAAACTCACCCATGAAGTACATGGCCACGACTTTGTTTCTCAGGTATCATATCGGCACCAGGGTCATGACCCGTGTACATTAAACTCACCCATGAAGTACATGGCCACGACTTTGTTTCTCAGGTATCATATCGGCACCAGGGTCATGACCCGTGTACATTAAACTCACCCATGAAGTACATGGCCACGACTTTGTTTCTCAGGTATCATATCGGCACCAGGATCATGACCCGTGTACAGTAAACTCACCCATGAAGTACATGGCCACCTTGCAGATGCCCGAGCCGAACACAAAGTCCCTCATGAGGTTGGGGATGAGGGTGAAGGGCATGCAGAAGAGGCAGAGCATCAGGTCGCTGGCGGCCAGGGAGAGCAGGAACAGGTTGGTGACGGTGCGCATGCGGCGGTTCCTCACCAACACGGCGATGATCAGGCTGTTACCCAGCACGCTGACCAGGAAGATGAGGCTATAGAGGAAGATACGTACCGTCTGATTCAAATCTATAGAGGAGAGAGAAATGGTCAGCATAATTGTCTTTATCATCATTATTATCATCATTGTCATAATCATTATCATAAACATCCTTATCTTAATAATAATCAACATCATTATCATCCCTACATTGTTAAAGGTCATTATTATCATCATGATCATTATCATTACTTTCAAATAATCAATCCGTTAAGTCTGTCTGTTTTCAATGGCATGGCCCTTGTGTAAAGAGGTTGACGTTCATTTAAGTGTATCCTAATTCGATTGTAAAATATGTTTGTTGTTCATTACTCATCCTGGTTGTTTTAGAGCCAGCATTAATCAAGGCAAGCTGGAATTCAGTTGGAGTCAGTTCTGATTGGTCGCATCACTCAGGGGAACAGTGTGTGCATATGTGGGGCTTGAATTAGCAACACTAAATTCAACATGTTCTGTCCTTTGTTTAATGTTTTAAAGATTATAGATCTATATTATACATATCAGCTCAATTGCAATGAGAATTCAGAGATCATTTCCCGTCAATGTAACACTCAGACCATTTTGACTTAAGCAAATAGACAATACGTGTTGACCTGCTACTAACTTCTAGTCTTAATTTATGTTTAAAAAAAAATGATATTCAGTCCTAGGGCACTCCATCCAAGCAGAGGAGCCGAAAGAACGCATGCTACTTCAACCGGCGTAAAGCGCACTGGCCCTGCTTGGGGGTGTCCAAAGGATCGCTCTCCATGTGCAGTTGAGCAAAAATCCCAAAATATGACTAACAGTTTAAAATATATATTATTTGAGAAACAACGCATTTTCACAATCAAAAACAAATGTTTTGTGACTTTTCATCAATATCTCCACTAAAATGTTTTATTTAGATTTAAAACATACTACAATTAGACATTTACTTTTTGTTAATTTAATTTCCCTCCAATTTATGATTATCAATAGGATTGGTTACCTTTCGGTTCCGGAGGGGGCTCGCTTTCATCTTCACACTCTGAGACATTCTTGATTCCAAAGTCACATAATATCTTATAAAGATTCGTTGAGTTTATGAGCATATCATGCAATGTAAATGGTTCCATTTTTGCTGTTCTATCTTGTTTTTTTTCTAGTGCATAAATTGATATTATAGGCTATGTAAAGGAACCCATTCGGTTCATCCTTCGCAGTCTAGGACGATGGCAAACTTGACATTATAATGCCATCAAATCACACTTCCCACATGTCATGTTCATATTCTCCAGGGAAAAGTCTTAAAAGATCCTCCAACTGAAGATGTCGCATTCAAAGAAGTTTGCATGACCTCATTTATATTTGATATAAGAGAATGATCCAGGTTTCAACGACATCTACAAGTAATAGAGTCAGATAGTAAAAATGATTTAAGTCAAGCGCCTGCTGCATGCGGTCTGTTGCGCTCCCTCTCGCGCCTCAATGTTGATATGAGAAACACAGTAGAAGTGCAGTGGATAGAGACTCTCTGCTCTTCGAAGAGACCCCGCCTCTCGAGCCCATGGTCATGCAAGGTGCAACGGCATTTTCAAATGGAGATCTGTGTACTTCCTACTGGGATTTCTCCGTCTGTTGCAAAAGTAAACGTTCTACTGACAATATTTCAAGAACATCAAATCAAATGTTTTCATACAAAACTAAAATAGTTTTAGATTTGTTATCTGAACAACAACAAAAAAACGACTATATGCAGGATCTGCGAGATGTAACCATGTCAAAGCGCATTTCCTCCCGTAATTGGTTGTTCACATGAGAGATAATACGCAGTCGTTATAGGAGAGGACTGGACAGAGGCTCACCTGATGATGGCAATCCATCAACAGGCCTTAACTCCACATGAATGTTTTGCATAAAAAAAATCTCCTCTCAGTAATTATATCACGTTAAAAAATGACCCTTCTAAACCCTCAGCCATGGTAGCTTATAGTCTATATATATTGGACACCCACACACTTTTAAACTGATTTCTTACCTTTGGATGTGGGTGACAAAGTCATAGCAGAGTCATAGGGTACATGTAGCAGGTCATTGTTATTATAAGCTTGACTTACTCAAATGACTCCACCATTTATAGGCTAAGTAATGCTATAGTAGTGAGATGTTGTTGGATACAGCGCCACAAAAACATAGATCATCTAGAACGTTTGAGTCCAAACAATGTCTGATCCATAGAGATATACCATGTCCTACAGTATATACAGTACCAGTCAAAAGTTTAGACACACCTACTCATTCAAGGGTTTTTCTTTATTTTTACTATTTTATGCATTGTAGATTAATAGTGAAGACATCAAAACTATGAAATAACACATATGGAATCATGTAGTAACCAGTAGTAGTTTCTACTACTTTCTGAATTTAAAAGTAATCCTTCAAAAGTATCTGAAATCTGATTACTATATTTGCTGGTAATGTAACGGATTACAGTTACCAGTTGTTTGTAATCCCTTACATGTAATGGATTACATGTAAACCGTTACTCCCAACACTGCTGGTACTGCAATAAATAACTACCAGGCAACAAAATAAACAGCAGCTATCAATGGGCTAGGACCTAATCTCGTTTGTCTTTGTTTCCTTTTCATGCATAGTACACATGTAGTTGCTAAGTAACCGCTGCCTCTGCACAGGACAGTCCCATCACTGGAGAGCCAATGGATCCGGAAAATCAAATTGCTCTATCGCGGTTACAATAAAACGAGCTTTGAAAATAATGGTTAAGAGAATGGAATTATCACTGACATTTGCGCACATTATCCAGTGATTTAAAGGAACTAATTTACACTCTCAAATAGAGAGACAGGCCAAAGTGAGTAGCTGCTCTCCAGAACCGAAAGGCGTGTGCACCACCGAATGTTTTCCTTTCCGTCTGCTGTGACATTTGGCAGCTACCAAAACCATACCAATATTTTGGCTCTATTTTGGTCCCTATAATATTGCTTTTACAGTCAGTAACTGGTTGAAATGTCAAAATATCTACATAGCGAATTTGCTAAACTGTTTTCTTATTCTAATTAGGAGTGTTTGCAAAGACCTGAGATAAAACTAGAATCTCTAAAGAGGACGTTCGTAATTTTCTCAAAGCGTCAGGTAAGCACGTGAATGCAAAACAAAATGTTTTTGTGGGTATTTTAGTTGTCACGGACTGGACATAGATTGAATATCATGCATATCATGTTGCAATACCTATATTTTGTGTTGCAGTTTGGGATTTGCATGTGTACGTTTTTTTCTTCTTCAATACATCGTTTTTTAAATGTATTAGTATGTGCACATGCACACAGATAGACAGAGAGAGTGAGATTGAGCGAGAGCAGGCAGGGAGAGGCTGTTTGTATAACATTTATATAACATTTATGAGGGAATCACCTGAAATGTTCAGCCTACGATAGTTTACAACAGACTCCAGTAAAACGGATTCACCTCTTTCGTCTTGGCCAAGAGCCACACACCAGACCAGACCACCAAACTGGCACCAACAATCCAACCGTCGTGTAATCCAATGTCACCAGGATCTCATGCTTTTATCTTTCTGTTATGTCTTCCTCATCTTTCTGTCTGTCTGTCTGGACCTGTCTGTATCAGATATGGACAGTGAGACGCATGTTCAGTTCATTGCTGCGGTTTATCTTTTTAAAAGACAGCACTTTCAGAGTCTCTGATTTTGATACTAAGGTTTATCTGTTCGAGCAAATCATTAGATGTTATTCCATTTGACAGAATCTAGTCCAAGTTACCTCATGTCAGTCAAGAGTACCATGGTGTCTTTCTGTAGTGAGAGGAAAACTAACTCAGTTGGCTGTTGAGTAATCGTTCCTAAGTGCAATTTTACAGTGTTAAACCTGCAGTCTCTGCCTTGTCTGTACCATCTGCCTGAACTTGAGGACGTCCAGTTTCACCGCGACATAAAACGTTGACTTATGCCTTCCTCTCTTGAACATGAGTCATCCGTGTATGTTCCCGTTTAGGTGACATGTTTAGATAAGGATGAGTGTTTTATAACACAAGTTCTAGGGTTGTCTGAAATGATGGTGTTTGGGTCCAGAGGACTCCAGACAGGAGACAGGATTCTGTGTATGAACCCAACCAAAGAGAGAGCCTACAGATGGTCTGGGTCGAATGTTCTTTTTCAACAGTCATTTAATTGCATAAATCCATTTGTTATTCCACCCAGTTTCTCTCTCTCTCTCTCTAGTCAGGCACCCCCCCAGCCACCCGCATCTCCCCCAGAGCACGCCAAGGAGCAGCTGGCGTACATGTACAAGGTCCAGGTGGGTCTGTCTCTTCCTCTCTCCATCAGTCTCTTCTTTCTCTCTCCATCACTCTCTCCTTCTCTTCTTCTCTCCATCACTCTCTCCTTCTCTTCTTCTCTCCATCACTCTCTCCCTCTCTTCCTCTCTCCATCAGTCTCTCCCTCTCTTCTTCTCTCCATCAGTCTCTCCTTCTCTTCCTCTCCATCAGTCTCTCCCTCTCTTCCTCTCCATCAGTCTCTCCTTCTCTTCTCTCTCCATCAGTATCTCCTTCTCTTCCTCTCCATCAGTCTGTCCCTCTCTTCCTCTCTCCATCAGTCTCTCCTTCTCTTCTCTCTCCATCAGTCTATCCTTCTCTTCCTCTCTCCATCACTCACTCCTTCTCTTCCTCTCTCATCAGTCTCTCCTTCTCTTCCTCTCTCATCACTCTCTCCTTCTCTTCTCTCTCCACCAGTCTATCCTTCTCTTCCTCTCTCCATCACTCACTCCTTCTCTTCCTCTCTCCATCAGTCTCATTCTCTTCCTCTCTCATCAGTCTCTCCTTCTCTTCCTCTCTCATCACTCTCTCCTTCTCTTCCTCTCTCATCACTCTCTCCTTCTCTTCCTCTCTCCATCACTCTCTCTTTCTCTTCCTCTCTCCATCAGTCTCCTCTTCCTCTCTCCATCAGTCTCCTCTTCCTCTCTCCATCAGTCTCCTCTTCCTCTCTCCATCAGTCTCCTCTTCCTCTCTCCATCAGTCTCTCCTACTCTTCCTCTCTCCATCAGTCTGTCCTTCTCTTCCTCTCTCCATCAGTCTCTCCTCCTCTTCCTCTCTCCATCAGTCTCTCCTTTTCTTCCTCTCTCCACCACTCCCCATTTCATTGTTTTCTCTGTGGTTCTGTCTCTCAAATTTGTCTGGGGACTTACCCTAGCAGATGTGCCTTACATTTTAGTTAAATTGATGCTCCCGAACCTTTGTATGATTTCAGCCAGTGATTTTTAAAGTGTACCCGTTTTTTGTGTACTACGTCATCCATTTAGTATGATATGTTACGTCCTGCAAAATGATTATTATAAATTTTTTGTGCAATTCGTATGATATGTTACAAATTAGTTGTGCTTAAGATCTGCATTGTTAAAGGCCCAGTGCAGTCAAAAACGTGATTTCCTTGTGTTTTGTATACATTTCCACACTATGAGGTCGGAATAAGGAAATTATGAAAATGATGATAATGCCCTTTTAGTATAAGAGCTGTTTGAAAAGACTGCCTGAAATTTCAACCTGTTTTGGTGGGAGGGAGTTAATTTATCAGGCGGTAAATTAGTTAATAGACCAATAAGAAAGAGAGTTCCAAACCTCTCTGCCAATAACAGCTATTATTATCATTTTTTTAATGTATTTTTATATTTTACCCCCTTTTTCTACCCAATTTCGTGATATCAAATTGCGATCCGATTGCGTTGTTGTTTCATCGCTGCAACTCCCCAACGGGCTCGGGAGAGACGAAGGTCGAGTCCTGCGTCCTCCGAAACATGACCCTCCAAACTGCACTTCTTAACACACGCCCGCTTAACCCGGGAAGCCAGCCGCACCAATGTGTCGGAGGAAACACCGTCCAGCTGATGACCGAAGTCAGCCTACAGGTACCCGGTCCACCACAATTGAAAACAGTCACAGTAATTTACTTAATTGTTATCCAGAAGTGATTTGATATTGAGAGACAAAAACAGCTGCATTGAACCTTTAAACATTGTCTTTGTAATGTCTTTAAGTTAACTGTGTGTGTGTGTGTGTGTGTGTGTGTGTGTGTGTGTGTGTGTGTGTGTGTGTGTGTGTGTGTGTGTGTGTGTGTGTGTGTGTGTGTGTGTGTGTGTGTGTGTGTGTGTGTGTGTGTGTGTCATCCCTAAAGGCAAGCTGGGAGATGTGTATTCTCATAAGCCTGAACAGTATCTGCACAGATCTAGGTGTGCCCTTGGCTGGTAAAGTAAACAGTGGATAGCAGTATATAGCAACATGTTAAAGGATACTCAGCCGAAGAGGAGGCCATCCAGAATGTCTCTACAACTTGGTCTTGTATATATTCTAAATGTTGAGGCTTTCAACAAGTGGAATGGGAACAGATGAACCAGAACAGAAGGAGTTGATCAACAAGTGGAATGGGGAGAGATGAACCAGAACAGAAGGAGTTGATCAACAAGTGGAATGGGGAGAGATGAACCAGAACAGAAGGAGTTGATCAACAAGTGGAATGGGGAGAGATGAACCAGAACAGAAGGAGTTGACCAACAAGTGGAATGGGAACAGATGAACCAGAACAGAAGGAGTTGACCAACAAGTGGAATGGGGACAGATGAACCAGAACAGAAGGAGTTGACCAACAAGTGGAATGGAGACAGATGAACCAGAACAGAAGGAGTTGACCAACAAGTGGAATGGAGACAGATGAACTAGAACAGAAGGAGTTGACCAACAAGTGGAATGGGGACAGATGAACCAGAACAGAATGAGTTGACCAACAAGTGGAATGGGGACAGATGAACCAGAACAGAAGGAGTTGAGCAACAAGTGGAATGGGGACAGATGAACCAGAACAGAAGGAGTTGACCAACAAGTGGAATGGAGACAGATGAACCAGAACAGAAGGAATTAACCAACAAGTGGAATGGGAACAGATGAACCAGAACAGAAGGAGTTGATCAACAAGTGGAATGGGGAGAGATGAACCAGAACAGAAGGAGTTGATCAACAAGTGGAATGGGGAGAGATGAACCAGAACAGAAGGAGTTGATCAACAAGTGGAATGGGAACAGATGAACCAGAACAGAAGGAGTTGACCAACAAGTGGAATGGGGACAGATGAACCAGAACAGAAGGAGTTGACCAACAAGTGGAATGGGAACAGATGAACCAGAACAGAAGGAGTTGACCAACAAGTGGAATGGGGACAGATGAACCAGAACAGAAGGAGTTGACCAACAAGTGGAATGGAGACAGATGAACCCGAACAGAAGGAGTTGACCAACAAGTGGAATGGAGACAGATGAACCAGAACAGAAGGAGTTGACCAACAAGTGGAATGAGGAGAGATGAACCAGAACAGAAGGAGTTGAGCAACAAGTGGAATGAGGAGAGATGAACCAGAACAGAAGGAGTTGATCAACAAGTGGAATGGGGACAGATGAACCAGAACAGAAGGAGTTGATCAACAAGTGGAATGAGGAGAGATGAACCAGGTCTCATCCTACATGCACATACAAACTCTATGTTGATGACAATGTTTATAAGACAAAGTTATTTCTCTATGTATCGCAGGATGTAACTCTTGTGATTGTAATCAAGACTGTGTGTGTGTGTGTGTGTGTGTGTGTGTGTGTGTGTGTGTGTGTGTGTGTGTGTGTGTGTGTGTGTGTGTGTGTGTGTGTGTGTGTGTGTGTGTGTGTGTGTGTGTGTGCGCGCTCGCGGGCCTGTGTGTGTGCCATGCATACTTCCTGTATATACCTCTTGCGTAGGTGAATTACACTACGTTTCCTCTGCTTGTACATAGTACTCTGTGTAACATAACAGTTCCCTAACAATGCTATCTCAGAGAAGGGGGTATGATAACATTTACCAGTGTGTGCTGGGCCTTGGCATAAACAGCAGGCCCTGTGAATCCAGAGGATAACCAGACTCCTGGGCCTCGCCTGGCTCCGATAACGAGTGGAACTCTTCTCCCAACCTTAACATGCCCTCTTTCTGGATGGACCATGCACTTGACTTGGTCTGAAGACTGGGAATCTTCCTGCCAGTGAAGATGTTATGCCAGGGTTTTCATTGGACATTAAAATGAATGTCCAATTGTCTATTCAACGGTCACCAACTCTGGAGAAAAGCTAGTGAGCTGCGCAGACCATCCACCCGAGCATCTCTGCTATGTTGTAATTACATGATGTCTATTTTATGACTACATTATTATTGTTATTATTATTATTGTGTTATTATCAAAAGCAGCTATGACATATGTTCTTCTGTCTTGGGTTCTCTACAGATCTCCGTTTTCAGGCCCACCTATGTCCTCAAAGGCTTTCTGGAGGTAAGTGGGTTTCGTTAATCATTCAGACTGGCAACCTAAATGCAGCAAGACTACAGTTCCTTACAAGACTCAATTTCCCATGATTCCCAGATGCTGATTAGCCTACGGAACCCTAACGATGGCAGCGGTGAGGGGGCTAGCGTTAAGAGTCACTGGGGCCTCATCCAGGTTCCCCTCCACGTCAGAGACATACCTCAGATGGTAGGGAAAACACTGTGTGTGTGTGTGTGTGTGTGTGTGTGGTTGTGTGCGTGTGTGTGTGTGTGTGTGTGTGTGTGTCTGTTGTAACTGTTAATGCAGTAAAGGTTTGACAATGTTTTTTTGGACACTTTTGGGTCTGTGTGCTGTGTGCTGTGTGCTGTGTGTGTGTGTGTGTGTGTGTGTGTGTGTGTGTGTGTGTGTGTGTGTGTGTGTGTGTGTGTGTGTGTGTGTGTGTGTGTGTGTGTGTGGTTGTGTGCGTGTGTGTGTCGTTCGCCAGGTGGTAGGAGAAACTCTTGACCTGACTATGAGAATAGAAAGGTTCAGAACTTTTGTGAAACATCACAGCACAGTGGAAAAATATATTGTAGAAATCCAACCTGGATGGTGTTCAGAGATAGATGGGAGGGGTTGAGTGTAGCTGATGGATGGGACTGGATGGTGTTCAGAGATAGATGGGAGGGGTTGAGTGTAGCTGAAGGATGGGACTGGATGGTGTTCAGAGATAGATGGGAGGGTTGAGTGGAGCTGAAGGATGGGACTGGATGGTGTTCAGAGATAGATGGAAGGGGTTGAGTGTAGCTGAAGGATGGGACTGGATGGTGTTCAGAGATAGATGGAAGGGGTTGAGTGTAGCTGAAGGATGGGACTAAAAACAAACAAAAGATAACTAATGTAAAATATACTGTCTGTGAAATGTATATAGTATGTATGAACTGGAATTGGAAACCTAAGTATTGTTGTCCATTAGTTTACTCCAGTTAGGGAAAGGGTGGTAGGGTTAGGAGACGATAATAAAGTCGGGAAATATTCAGTACATTCAGAAGGTACTCAGACCCCTTGACCTTTTCCACATTTTGTCACGTTACAGACTTATTCTAAAATGGATTAAATAATCTCCACACAATACCCCATAATGACAAAGCGAAAACAGGTTTTTAATGAATTTTTGCAAATGTATAAAAAATGAATACAGATACCTTATTTACATAAGTATTCAGACCCTTTGCTATGAGACTCTAAATTGATCTCAGGTGCATCCTGTTTCCATTGATCATCCTTGAGATGTTTCTACGACTTGATTGGAGTCCACCTGTAGTAAATTCAATTGATTGGACATGATTTGGAAAGGCACACACCTGTCTATATAAGGTCCCACAGTTGACAGTGCATGTCAGAGCAAAAACCAAGTCATGAGGTCGAAGGAATTGTCCGTAAAGCTCGGAGACAGGATTGTGTCGAAGCACAGATCTGACCTCCATCATTCCCAAATGGAAGAAGTTTGGAACCACCAAGACTCTTCCTAGAGCTGGCCTCCCGGCCAAACTGAGCAATCTGGGGACAAGGTCCTTGGTCAGGGAGGTGACCAAAAATCCAATGGTAACTCTGACAGAGCTTTAGAGTTCCTCTGTGGAGATTGGAGAATCTTCCGACAACCACCTCTGCAGCACTCCACCAATC